>NW_006262022.1:24101026-24126212 GCF_000493195.1 Citrus x clementina
TCGAACCAGCGGTCGTTCGAAAACAACAGGGCTCGTGTACCGTATCGGGTAAGCCGTAAGCCTGTAATACAAGGTATTACGTTGTTGGCAATAGCGCAAGGATTTGGATATTTTCTTAACTTTATTTCACCAATTCATGGAATTCGATCTGAAGAAGTTGCATGTAGAAGCTATTTTCTAGAGAATAAATTCCATAGCTCATTCAAAAATGCCGTGAAGAGTCTTAAAAAGATAACATTATGCCATTCCTACCAAGTCGAAAGTAAGATATCATACACCGTTATAATAATACATAAGCACAAAGGCTTTAAATGCTATATGTGGCAACTTACAACACCAAGTAAGAAATGTGGGGACCTACAGAAGTAAAAATATGGGACCAAATGCAAACAACTACTAGGTGGCAATTACATGTTTTCCTCAAGATGAGCAAAATGCTACACTTCCACTCTTGAAATTCATGACAGGACTTTGAAGTGAAAGAGCCAAGAGATGACGAAGGCAAAGACCATGCAGGCGAGTAAGAAGTTCATTATGCGGCGGCCATGCCACAAGTTTTGAGTTTCTACGAATATCACAGGTGCTGTTGATGTTGATGAGGCTTCAACGGCAAGACTATTTGACTGATTTGTCTGCTCACCAGCAATATTATCTGCAGTAGAGCCACAAATCTCACAGGTCCTGGAATGAACAAGATAAAATATGTTAGCAATGTTTAAGATATAATTAGAATCCTTATGTACTTTCATCTTGGTCAGCATCCATTTCAATAGCAGGACCACAACGTACACTTCAATTTTTTCTCTTGCATGATAATGGATCTTGGTGACTTTTCAAACCTCAAGCATTTCCACACAATCTGTCCACTAACTTTCTAAATTGGTCAACAATTTTACTCTAACTTAAGCAGAATCCATGAAACTGAAAAGGAAATAGAGCCACAGAAAAGGAAGTATAGCCACGCATATATTTTCTTACTAGAATGTAAAGAACAACATGGTGAGATGGTACAGATTGAAAATTAAGAGCTTTCACATGCTGAAGATGCAATTGCTACAATCATAAAGTTTTCTTCTTCTTTCTATTTTCACTTTGATGAACTATTCTCTGTACACTGATTCAACATTTAAAAAATGTCATAAATTATAGTTGCACGGAGTTCATATTCCTATATAAAGATAAAGCCAGATAATTAGCAATGGCTTCTGATTGAATAAGAACTATTATTCGACAATAATCCCTCATCAACAGAGAGGAAAAAGTAACTATTGTGTTACATGCATCTAAATTATGTTTGCTTGCATCTATGTGTAGTTTCATAAAAATTGAAGTGAGACTCCTTAGGGTAAACTAAGATTGTTTGACAAATCCAATCTTCTATTGCTAATTATGCTGATCAACCAAAAGTTACCCTTGTTGGTATCTAGTTCAATCACCAAAAGCATGTCTGAGAAAACCTAGAAGTCTAAGTTTGAGCATCATAATGTACTTGGACCATATGAATAAATGACCCATTACAATAAGATAAAATGTACTATTATTTTGATACCTTTTCTTTTTCCTTCCCCTTTGCTAGTAGTCAAAGAAAGAGAGAAGAGTACGGAAATGGCAATTATAAATTCATGATTTTACAACGGGAAGCAAATAAATATAAACCAGAAACCCGAGATTCCATCATAAACACGTTTAACTCACAAAAACCAACAAAGAAAACACGCCGATAAATTATCTAGCAAAGAGAATCTAGGATCATACCACAATTACTCAATAACCACCCGAGGGTATCCACAATTATCAACAATTTTGTACACAATCTAGCAAAAGATCACACTTTGATCACACATAAAGCATAACCCTACGCAAATCTTCTTTTTAAACAATCAACTCCATCCTTTTGTCACAAAAAGTGAGGGAAAAAAGGAGCATATTATCCTAAAATGAAAATTAAGATCTCTTCACTCACATGTTACCCCTGATCTTGAACCAAGTCTCAGCACATTGTTTGTGAGCATAACCCAAATCACCTTTACAAGAACAGCCCAATTCAATGGGAGGCATAAGTTCTTGAGAATTACCCTCTAAACCCAAATGGCAAATCCTACAATCTCTCTCAGCCTTATCACCCAAATGCAGCTTCACAAACAAAACCCCACTTTCCAAATCCACCTCTGAGGAAGAATCTGAGCCCCCATGAGCCCCAATGTCACCGGAAAGGTCACTAGAAACTGATACGTCATCACGGGGAGACTGTAAAGAAGACATTTCTTTTCTGAGACCCAGCAAGGGGGAAAAAAAATCATGCAATTGTAAAAGAGAGCATGGTGGTGGTTTGCTTTTGTTTTGTTTTTTGATTTCCTTTTGAAGGATTTAAGTTGTATTACAAGTCCACAGCTTAGGCAAAAGATGTTTGTTTTGTCTCCTTTTTGGTATCAATATCTGTCTGCAAAAAAATGTACCGTATGTGTCAGTTTTTTTGCAGAGTTGGTGAAAGAGAAACGCAAAGGAACGACAAGGGAACTACAGTTGTGTTGGTGAAGAGAATAATGAATGGACTGTGATCTTGTGGGGATAGATAATAAGCGAAATTAATATAATATTTATATATCGATTAATTAATAAAAATTAAGATAAAGAGATGAAAAAGGTTTTTTTCCTTTTCTTATTTGTCTATTAGTTTCCCAAAGTATATATAAATGGGAGCCTTTAAGTTATGATTGTAACTTAGCATTTACCGTATAAATGTGTATATATACTTCTATTGTTTTAAACAGTGTGTTCTGTTCACATGGTGATTGGATTAACGTGCAAGTAAGTTTCTGTAGAGCTGCAGACATCCTTTCTGAGGCCTACCGAGGTGGGTACTAGTACTACTACTACTACTGTTAGCTCTATATCAAAAGTACTTAATCATACGTTAGCTTGTACTGTTCAAAATCGTGGGGACTTGAACTGCAATCATGGAGTTATGGAAGGCTAAATGATCTTGTTTCTTTTCTTTCTTTCTTTTTTTTTTTAAATTACACTACAAATCATTTTTAGAATTATAACATAGTACCGATTATAGTTTAAAATCCAGATAAATTCAATAAAAAATGAAAGATAATTCCCTTCAAGATGGAGAGAAGAATCTTTGCCACTTTATTCCGTCCTCTCTAAAGTCTAAAGCAATGAAGGATTAGGTTTTAGAAGGAATTTGAACAAAGATGAAATAGAAAAGATTAATACTCGATAACGTTATCATAATTAGACATGTGACACAATGGTGACTTTCAAAAGCCAAGGAACCATGTCACATGAATACACATACAATAAACTTCAACTCACATAGAATTGCTAGAGACCTAATACATAAATCATATCAAATAAACTGAAGCGAATATTGTGACTGATCACTCAGCAACTAGAGCAGGCAAGACGTGGGGTCATATATGAATCACTAGCCACAGAAGCAGGACTCCCGGTTTCACCAATCACCATAGCCAGTTGGTGAAGGAGCAGGAACCCAAGCTTCTCCATAACCAGTTGGTGAAGGAGCAGGACTTCAGGCTTCACCATAGCCCATTGGTGAAGGAGCAGGACTCGAGGCTTCACCATAGCCAGCTGATGAAGAAGAACTCCAGGCTTCGCCATAGCCCATTGGTGACGGAGCAGGACTCGAGGCTTCACCAGAGCTAGTGGATGAAGAAGGACCACAGGCAACTCTAGAGCTAGTTGATGACGAAGATCCCCAGGCTATCCGAGAGTTTTTGGCCGAAGCAGGTCCCCAGGCTGCACCAGAGCTCTTAATATCAGACATGGCACGCCTTGGATTGGTTCGTTGAGCTTCACAGAGACTGGGCAAATACACACCTGTAAAAATGAACAATGTGTTACATGATCAAGTGCTGGTTTAGAGCCTATTTATAATTGCTGTGCTTCATGTAAATTTTGAAAGCTTATATAACAGCTAAACTGGTTTGACAAACACTAAGTTTTCTTGACAGTTGAGCGAGACAAATTGTTGGATGAAACTTACCTTCACCTAGAGCCAAGTTGAAGTAGAGGTCCACAATGTTAGGACAATTCTGATAGCAAGCATCAGAGCAAAGCTTAGCAGTGAACTGAGGCTGAAGGAGAGAATCCGATGAAATGCCAACGGACTTTCTATCAACTCCGCAGGCATTGGTGCATTCCTCAGTTTCAATCCAATCATGAACTACATCTACAATCACCTCGGATGTCTTACATTGGTATGTCACGGTCCCATCACTTGATGCAAAGTTCTCCAACAAGCACCGTTTGCCAGAAGATGATACAGAGTATGAGCAGAGTTGCTTAGGCAGCTGCTCACAAATAATCCCACCTACATTGCTCAAACAAATAGAAAAAAAGGCATTAAAGAAGAACATATATATATTAGACAATTAGTAGCTATTACTCCACAATTAAGCAACGATGAGCTTACCAAGTGCCCCTTGAAGGAAGAAGCAGAATGCAAGAAAGAGGATAATTTTCATCATCGCCGGTTTTTATGAGAGAGCTTTGCTTCTTATCTTGGAAATGGTGATATTTGGGTGATGATTGGAGCTTTAGAGTTATGATTTATATAGGGGAAGATTTGTAAATTGTGCTGACAAGTTTGGGGTCAGAGTCAGACTATTCGAGGAATCTTAAGAACATAACCTGTAATGTAAGGCAATGGACCATATTTTTATTCTAAAACCCATAATCACTAACAACATAAAACAACAATAGGGAGGAGTATTTGATGTCATTTTGGTGGCAACGAAATCAACATGACTTGATACTGCGACATCTGTCTGCAAAAAAGAAGGGTCTTTTTCGGAATTTTGCAAGTCTTTGAAATTATGGGTCATCGTTGTGAGTTGGCCGAACGAGATTGGTATTTGTAGCCAAATCCAATGCCCCTGTTTTGTCAGTTTGTTTGAGGTTGAATTTATGGTAACTTGCTTTGGAGTTTGATGGAGACTCTTAAGTGCTGGCCCAGACAGATAATTTGGCTTGACATTATCCTGATGGTTTCTGCAACTTAAGTGTTGTTCTTTCCCTCTGGAAGTTGGTCTGCATTGCACATCATATAGTCAACAATGATCCCATCAAATATTTTTACCTTATATTCATGGTTATAAGGTATTGAGCATCCGAGATCAGATATTTGTCGTCAATTTAAAAAAACCAGTATGCTAGAATCCCGAATGCCATCTTCCCCCAGTCTTATCAGATGCCCTGGTGCATTCAATCTACAGACAAAAAGAGAAATAACCCAGTAATCCACTGCATTCCAAATGGTAAATGCCTATTACATTAATCCACGTGATGATTCTTCCACGCCAGTTACAAGTTTGACGTTATCTGTTCAACGAAACTGAAATCATCGCCTAATCAAAGTTACTCTAACCCTATAACCTTCAGACATACACCATAACAATAGTGAATCCTTGTGTTTGCAAGATTCCAATCAATCTTTAGTACCACCCAAGAGAATTTACCAGTAAACCAATAGCACCCACAAAGTGTTCATTCAGGTCTAATACACTTAATCTATGTAAACCATCTTCACATTGTATGAAAACACAACATTCATTACAATACAACACAAAATACAAACCGAAGGGTTATTCTTCCAATTGATGCCTTAAAACAAAGTGCTTTAGTTAAAAGCAAAAAAGCAAATTCCTGGCATCAACCCCGCCCATTGCAGTTTTCTAGTAATTATAACCTAACCAGAAATCAGCAAATATGCCCTCCAAGCACTTGGAGGAGAATTTAACAATGTATAACAAACAAAAGGAAAATAAACTGAATTTTCTTGCCAGATTCCTTAAACATAGGTTTGCCTAACTAAAATTCACTCCGAGCAGAAGAAAAAACTTCAATCAATACTGTTGCTTTACATTGCTCACTCTGGACCTGCATGTGCCTTTCTAAAAGCGTGTCTAGTTTCAAGCCACATAGATGTTACACAAACGCATCAACTACCTTCAGAAAATGAATGATTTAAGAGGTCAACATATCTAAAGGACAGAGTGCAACCCAAAACACAGGGCATTGACAAGGAGGGCAACAGAGGATGAATGGTCACGCAACAGTACCAAAAATGTAAATTTAAAAAAAAAATCAAGCTGCTTGAACTTCAGCAGTAGGGGCAATTTCTTTTGGTGCTGTTACTTTTGGTGTGCTTTCAACTGACTTTGACAAGCTGGGAATGTACCTCCAGCAGCGCTTGTGAACTCCACTTATTTTCCTGGGAGCGTCAGTGGCTGGTAGGCCTGCATTTATCACCAGCAACATCAATCTTCATTTATATGAAAATAACATCACCATTTAGAAACTAAATACACAGTAACTATAATACAGAATTTTAGCAGTGCATACAATTTCAAGAATGACTAAAATGAGGGAAAATGGTCCAATCTTAAGAAGCAGCTCCCACTGGCCGTTAATTGCAGATCGAAAAAATCAACTATGACCTCGAACATTAGATATGTTCTATGAGAAGTGAGTACGTGTATTAAAGGCATATTGTATGAAAACTCTGTTCTAGCTACTTAATCTACTTACGGAAATGCAACTCTGACAAATTCTTATTAGTAACCACCTATTTTGCGTCAGTGATTCCCACTAGAACCTATTCTGTTTCATACCCTCAACTGGCAATTCACCCCTCACAAAAGCAATCATCAAAGGCAGTCCAACATAAATAAATCTTAGGCAGCTTAAGTTCTCACAATTTCAATTTCTTAAAGCAACAAAAATTCCTTGAATTTCTTTGCCACTAAATTTTCAAATGATTAGTCACAAAATAGTCCCCCAACAACCACAAATTAGGATGTGAAGGAAGAAACAACTCCGATGCATGAAACTAAACCGAATTCTCAACAGCAAAATAAGTTCATTTATTTCGCACAGAAATCAATTTAGAAAAACTGTCCCTAACCCACTGAGCGTTTTTGTATTGTGAGAGCTTCCCAAACTAATCAGTTCGCTCAAAGATGTTAAAAATGCTCAAAGAAAATATTTGTCCAGTAGATCACCCTTCTTCACCCAAAGAAATATACAAAATCCATAACAATGAGACACGAAAAACAAATGATTATGCTAACAAATACTTTTTTTTTTCCAATTTCAAGTGGCAATTTTAATTCCAAAATGCTAGATAAAATCAGTTAAAAGAAATCACAAATCACATAGACTAACCGTCTTTATGAACAATTCCCCAAGCCTTTCCATGTTTCCCATTCTGCAACAAAACGTTAACATTGTTAAACCCCAAAATCCCCCTTTTTAAAAAATAAATAAAATAGAACACATAAATGAACATAAATATAATGATCCCATTTCCCATTTTTCTCAATATTTTAATAAAGCCAAGAAAAAAAGAATATGATTACACAATCCGCGCAGCCGAATAAAAGAAATAAAAATCAAACCTTGTAGAGATTGATCTTGGTGATTTCGTAAGAGACGTTCGCCCAATGAGTTTTTGCCATGTGGTAACCGACTCCCCAGTTGGGTAAAAACTGCGCCACCTCGAATAAGTTCTTCTTCTTTCTTCGTTTTGGTTTCGCCGAAGAAGAAGCCGGAGCCGGATTCGGAGTTGAAGGAGAAGCTGATGTAGTAGTGCTGAAGCTTTTGAGGAAGTTTAATGATAGTCTTAACAGACCTAGGGTTTGATATTGATTTTGCGAAGCTTTGCTTGCCAGACTCGTCATTGCTTTTGCTCCTCTCGCGAGAGTGAAGAGTGAAATGGCTGCTGCGTTTTGTCGAGGTTTTTGCTTTGCTTACCACGACGCCGTATTTGCACCAAGTTGTCAATTTTTTATTTTTATGTTTTCAGTTTTTCTTTTAAAACTGAAAGGGGTTAACAAAACAGTAACTCAGGGAGACCCTTAAGATTTAACTTTATTCTTTTTTTGAAAAGACCTTTAGATAAAAACCATTTTTTATTATAGCAAAAGTCAAGATAAAAACTATACCAACTAAATAACACCAAGTGGCGCGACCCAATTGGAAGTCATGATTTAGTTTCTATGTTAAAAAAAAAAAAATTGAATTCAACTCCAACCATTTCTTGATGATGCCTTCTCTCTTTTTCAATTTCATTGTTTTTATGTTGTAGAATAAAGAAACCATTTAATGTTTTTTCATAATGTTGTTTCAATTTCATTCATAATCTTTGCTCGATTATTCCTTTTTTTCATGTTTTTATCAATTCCATTTCTCGTGAAATGCCATTGATTTAAGCCAACTTCCACGGTAAGGAGAAACAAGATTAGAACCAGAATTGAAAAAAAGTAAAAATAGAACTTAGAATTCCAAAAGCAAATTGAAGTATCATATTTAAACATACAAGGTCCCAACAAAATAAAAAAAAAAAGGAGAAGCAGAAGAAGAAACTATTTCAATTGGGCTTCTCCTGCTTCTATCTAGAGATCATGGACAAGAAACCAGCAACTGGAAGTTGAGGTTCCAAAGAATTGCTTCAGAAGCAATCCACCCATCAAAATTATTGCTGATAATCTTCATCAAACTGTTCCTCTTCATCATCATATCCTTCCTCATCAGCTGTTGCATCTTGGTATTGCTGATACTCTGAAACCAAATCATTCATGTTGCTCTCTGCCTCAGTGAACTCCATCTCATCCATACCTTCCCCGGTATACCAATGTAAGAAAGCTTTTCTCCTAAACATGGCAGTAAATTGTTCACTCACACGCCTAAACATTTCCTGGATAGATGTGGAGTTCCCAATGAACGTGGAGGCCATCTTCAAACCAGTGGGTGGGATATCACAAACAGTAGACTTCACATTGTTGGGGATCCACTCAACAAAGTATGAGGAGTTCTTGTTCTGAACATTCAGCATTTGTTCATCTACTTCCTTGGTGCTCATCTTACCACGGAACATGGCTGATGCTGTTAGATAGCGGCCATGTCGTGGATCAGCTGCACACATCATATTCTTTGAATCCCACATTTGCTGAGTGAGCTCAGGAACTGTCAAAGCACGGTACTGCTGTGACCCACGTGATGTGAGAGGAGCAAAGCCCACCATAAAGAAGTGGAGACGAGGGAATGGGATTAGATTTACAGCAAGTTTCCTCAGATCAGAGTTAAGCTGACCAGGGAACCTCAAGCAGCATGTAACACCCGACATTGTTGCAGATATCAAATGATTCAGATCACCAACTGCCGTAATAAACATATGAAAAACATAGTCAGAAACATCAACGCAAATGCCAACCTTAAAATAATCTCAATAGACTGAAAAAATTGCCACTATATCGTTGAAACCAAAATTGCTCCTAAAGATAATTAAAATCTTATGCAAAAACAATCATTAGATGAAGGTCAAAATCATCATGCTTAAATCAGGTTAGAAACTATGACTCAATTATTGTGATTGGCATATAATGGTGGTAGCACCTTTAAATTAGGAATCAGAGTACTTGGATTGACAAGTTGTGCTTTCATTTAGACGTTAAAATGGATGGGGTTTTGAAATGAATCATCCATGCTCAGATGCTAAATGTGGCACCCTATATGACTCATCATCTAATAAACATTTCAACAATGAAAATACAAATAGTCAAATATACAACATTGTGACAAATTTATACTTCCAATTGCAAAAGGTAACTTACAGCTGGGAGTGGTGAGCTTAAGTGTCCGGAAGCAAATATCGTAGAGGGCCTCATTATCAAGAACCATACACTCATCTGCATTTTCCACAAGCTGGTGGACAGACAGAGTGGCATTGTAGGGCTCCACGACAGTATCAGACACCTTAGGCGATGGAAACACAGAGAAAGTCATCATCATTCTGTCTGGGTACTCTTCTCGTATCTTTGAAATCAACAGCGTCCCCATTCCAGATCCAGTTCCACCTCCCAGAGAATGGCACACCTGAAACCCTGAAAAGGAGGGAGAAAATAAAAAAACAACCATCAGCAACCTTACCCCAAGCAAAAAAGTTGACTCTGTCCATAATTTTTTTCCCACATAAGTCCCTCCGTACTGGTCCGACCATTATTTGTCTCCAAGAAATAAAAAACACGACAGTAAATTTAAGATAATATCAACTGCATCCCTATTTTTTGACAAAATCACAAATAAGAACATAGTGTGTAATTTCTCTTCCATTCCATCATTATTTATGTCATTAACTGCTCAACATGTTTAAAAGAGTTTGAGGAACGATACCTTGCAAGCAATCGCAGTTCTCGGCTTCCTTCCTGACAACATCGAGAACAGAATCAATCAATTCAGCGCCTTCAGTGTAATGACCTTTAGCCCAGTTGTTACCGGCACCGGATTGGCCAAAGACGAAGTTATCAGGCCTGAAAATCTGACCGTACGGCCCAGATCTAACGCTGTCCATGGTTCCGGGTTCCAAATCCATGAGAACAGCACGAGGAACGAACCTACCACAACTAGCTTCGTTATAGTAGACATTGATCCTCTCCAGTTGAAGTTCTGAGTCTCCGTCGTAGCGGCCGGTGGAGTCAATGCCGTGTTCAGCACAGACAACTTCCCAGAACTTGGCTCCGATTTGATTGCCGCATTGGCCACCTTGGATGTGAAGGATTTCACGCATTTTTTGAGAGGGGGGGCTTTTGAATCTGGGCGCTCAGGAGATTTGAAATTGAAACTGAAGGTGAAAAAGAAGGCGATTGGGGGTGAAAATGGAGATGAGAGGTTTTATAGAGGTTGTAAGGGTTTTAAGAATATTTTATTTAATGAATTGGGGAGAATCTACGGTCATTAGGCTACCACTTCAAGATTTTCAACGGATACAAAAGTAACCGTTAAGCGTGAGTTGTGAAAAAGAAAAATTTGAAATTCAAATTGGTGGTAGATACAGCTGGAGGCGACTCAACTGACCGGCTGCCGTTTGATGAGACGATGTCGTTCGTGGGATTGTTTCAAGTTTCAACATGGCACAGCACGTGACCACATGCTCTTTTTGAGTTTGGACCACTAGTAACTAGCGTAGGTTGTGTAACCGGCGAGGTCGGGGTGAAATGATATCCCAGGCCCACAGACATGCAACTGCACGTGCTGGCTAGCCCAATCCAACGCATCGAATAGAAGGCTAGTATAAACTTGCCACTTGCCATCCTCTTGATGAGAGCTGGCCGTGCGTCCAAATTCGAAACAAAACCTAGAGCTTCGGTTCCGAGTTGTACTATAAAATAATTAAGGACTTGACTAGCTTACTGCAGCATCAGCCGTTGGATGTCGAGTGAGAAACTAAACAATAGAAGATCGGGTGGTGGGATGACGGGAGATGTTTGTTACAGAATCTGTACCATAGACACGTCCAATAATTAAAGAAATTAGTGCAGTTTCCAAAAGCCAAAAACTGGCCCTCAACAATTAATCAATTAATCAACAAATCAGTTTACAATAAACAATCAGAATAATAATATTCACATTTTGCCTCCTCCTTGCTAAAACAAAAAATTTTTAGGCATAGGGCAGCCTCTATATATATATATACACACACAATTTGGTTTGATAAAACACTACCATCTTCCGTTGAAAACTTGAAACCTCTAAAAGTTCCATCAAAAGACTCACGAGTTTTTATGTGACACTGGCCCAAGTAAGTTTTATAATGATGCACATCATAAGTTGCAAAACAAAAGCAAAAACTCTCAGGAGTCAACCACACACCTAGGGGTGGCAAAAAAGCCCGGGCTTGGCCCGGCCCGGCCCAGGCCCGCGGGCCTAAAGCCCGGCCCGCACGGATGGGCATGAATATGGGCCTAAAAATTACAAAGCCCGCATATGTTGGGCCTGGACAAGGGCTTAGTAAAAAAGCCCGGGCTTGGCCCGGGCTTTTTAAATTTATGAATAAAAAATAAATTTAATTTAAATAAAAAAGAAAAAATTCAAAATATTAAATTAGTTTAATTTTTTATATTAGTATTTGTTATTTTATTAGGTTGTATTACTAATATTTCATGTATTTTACCATTATTCTATCTATGTATTATATTATTATCTTTAATTTAAATATTTTTTCTTAATTTAAAAAATATTTTATAATTAATTTAAAAAGCCCAAGCCCGGCCCGAGCCCGGCCCAAGCCCGTCTAGGCCCGGCCCGAGTTCGGCCCGTCTAAGTTGGGCGGGCTTTTGAAGGGCCTAAGCTTCTTTTGAATGATGCGCGCTTGGGCCTGGGCTTTAAAAAGCCCGGCCCAGGCCCTCAAATTGCCATCCCTACACACACCCAAAAAAAAAAAAAAAATCAGAAAATTTATTTTTCAAAGTAGGTAAGAGTATCAAACAGTGTATCGAATTGCTATAGTTTCTTCAAAAAAAGAGCGCCAAGAAGAAATTTAAGATAAAAGTAAAATTTAACGTTCTTTTTTATCAAAATTAACAGCGAGATAAATCATTTTCACCTTACAATAGAGTGCATAAAGAATAATATAGTAAGAAAAGTTTGTATAAACTGTTCATGAGATGGGAAGGAAACCCACACCACAGGTGGTGCAAGAACCACTTGTTTCTCGCACACAAAGGAAAGATCTGAGAAGAATGTCCTCCTTGTCTGTACTGCAACCTTTGCAAAGAAGAGCAGATACACTACAAAATTTCACCACTTAAGAGATAACAAAAGGGTTAAGGTTAGTAGAAAATAAATTGCAAGCTTCATGAACATTTTAAGTAGCCCAGTGACAACAGTACGGAAACCTAAGTAGTGTAGATGAATGTGTTCCTTTTAGCATGCCAGTTTCTATTTCCTAACATATTGAAACTATGCATTATTGTGATTTATGAGTCCTAACAAAGTATCACGGCATCATATATAATTCTAAAGGTAGATCTTCAGATTGACCAAAAAATGTGGCTACATGGTTTCTTTGGTTTCTTTTTTCCCCTTCAGTTAATAAGATACCATTGAGTGCTACTAGGAACTAATTTCAAGATTTAGAGAATCAATTCTGCAAATGTTTTCCACTGTGTAATTTAGGAAAATGACTGAAAGACCTCAGAATGTGTGTATGACATTCCAATTACAGGTGGACAAGTCTTTCCTCTCGAACTTAAGGACCTCACAACCACTTGCTTTTACAAATCCTTGGAAAGAAAAATTAAAAAGAATCCATGATGCTGAAATTACCAGACATTTACATACAACTACATGTCCCAAGTGATTAGAAAGAGCATTATTTGATATCTGAGTAACAGTAAAACAATATAGCACAAAGGAAAGGAGATAGACCAATGTTAGGAATTATGCGGATGATAGCCATCTATATATCATTCAACATTTTAATTGTAGATCATGCAATTATACAAAACCATCCCAAACTGAAAAGTAGATGTGCAATTATAAGAGCATTTTTCTGAAGGAAATTATTTATTTCCATCTCCATAATTTAGAGAAAGTAATCAAACAGTTCCATTAAATCAAAATCACCAATTAACATAGTGAAAGAATCATGTTAGCTCAATGAATGAACAGTACAGATGTAGAGTCTCTGGAATTTTTTCCTAGAGAAAGTGAGGAAGATTGCTAATTTAGAAAAAGTAATCAAACAGTTCCATTAAAACAAAATCATCAATTAAGATAGTGAAAGAATCAAGTTAGCTGAATGAACGAACAGTACAGAGGTAGAATCTCTAGAATTTTTTCCTAGAGAAACTGAGAAAGATTGCATAAAGGTAAAGCAGTTTAATCAAACCAATCCTATAATTTTTTCTTTTTTCCTTTTTTTGGGAAAGGAACCTAACCTATAATTTGATGTTTGCAAAGCAAAGCCTAGATGTTATATGATTCAGATAATTACACAGATCACATAGAACAGCTACTAAACTTGTGTCACTAAAAGCTCTTTCCAGTTTCTACGTCAATCACTAGAGGCAAGAAGAAGAAAGACTTTTCCAGGTTTTGGAACTTAATCATGGCAACCTTTTATGGTGATTCAAGGTTTAAACTTACTTCTATTTCCTTTTTCTTTTATATATATACTTTTCCCTTTCTTTCATCTTGTCCTCCCATCTGATTTCCATTTTCTAATCAATGTTTTATACTTTTCATTTTTTCCCTTCTCTTCTAATAAAAGATAAATTAGCTTTTGACACTTGCCACTTATCACCAATTGCCAGAAAAACCACATTCTAGTGCATACAAAATATAGATTTGGAGAGCCACAACATCCTTAGGCCCAGACAAGTAGGACCATTTCTTTTAAGTCAAACAATGAACTGATCAATGTATACACTAAAATAATAAAAGAGGTATGTGTAATAGACTTGCACCCTCATGGCCACACCTATAAATAAGCTACTATTTGATATCATATAATTATGTTCATCCAGGACCATATTTATAAAACCATATCAACCATTTTTCCTAAATAATGTGACTTAAGCTATACAATCTAATATCTACTGAAACCAATATACAACCAGCAACGTGAAAAATTAAACAATTTAAACTTCAAAGTAAAACTGGCCAAATAGAAGAGTTATTGAAGAGAGAAAGATTCTAGCAAAAAGAATGTTTAAAGCATAACTGCAAACCTGGAAAGAACACATATGATGAAGCATTATTTCCATTCCAGAATTGCCATCCAACATTGCAAAGGTTGTCCTAGAACTTCAATTAGAACCCCAATTTTCACAAGAAAATACTTTAAAAAAAAAAAAGTAGGCTATGAAGCATATCAGAATTACACAAGTGAACCACATGGTAACATCAACAATATTCAATTGCTTCCTAGCTTCCCATAACTTCAATATTTAACATTAATGCTTCATCAGTTAGAGTTGCACACATGGATGATAAGACTGGAATTTTAGTTCTCTAAGCTCATATTCATATGATTGTGGGATAAAATGCTGATCTAGCATTATAGAGGCTGAATGGGTGCTCTTTTGTATACCAAAGTTCTTGGTTCCCCCTTTTTTCTTCATTTTTAATACAAGTTCAGTTTCTTCTAAAAGAACAGAGAGGTAATTGTAATAAGTTATTAACATGTCATAAAAGATCTTGGAGCTAAGTACATTAATACTTTTTCCAAAGTTTTATAATTTTTGAGTTTTAACTCTAATTCTTGAAAGATAAGTTTAAAGCAGAAGATCCAGGAAGATGAACTTCCATCTTTCTTTACCAACCGCTGTAGGGTATTTGGGTGACCATTTAAGTTTGAACTGATGTATTGGGATCTTAACAAACAGTTCTTTATGAAAAACGTCTATATATATATATATATAACAACAAAATTTATGAGAAAATTTGCACCACAAACAGAGGACTTACACCTTTTTTTTTCTGAGGTTAATAGAGTTTTACATTGTTATCCTTTGACATTTCAAGATCTAATCATACTGAAGTTAGAACTGTACAGTTAGAATTGGCTACAAGAAACCGGAAAAGCTATTATATCAGACATCTAATCAAGATAAATTAACTTGCTCAGTCTGAAAGCCCAGTAAAAAAGATTATTTAGAATAGAAAATTAATTAGCAGGAAATAATAAAGATAACATGTGGAAACAGTAAATTTTGGTGAAGAATACCAAAGAATACAAAAGAATGATTGAAAGAAAATCAAGCCCAGATCTTAAACAATTCAAAAAATGATGAAATTTTTATGTTCACAAACTGAAGAAATGGCAGACACCGCCTCAGCAATTAGTCTCTATCCTGTCCCACAAGAAGTTAATCATATTGGTCTAGTTTAATTAAGCCTAAGAAGAACATGAGATGGTGTCACTCTTCTGATTTGGCTCTAAACAATTTCAATTACGTCTTTCTTGCATATTCACCTTACTTGCAATAGAATACTAGGTTAACTTCTTGTATTCAATATTCTGGTTCTGTTCTTGGCTGGAGCTGTCATATTATGATTACTTTAAGAGAATATTGATGATTTTGCAGTTTTTTTTTTAATAAGATTTAAAATAAATAACAGTTGAGAGAGAAGTGCATAGATGAGAGCCTCTGCCAAGCATCCCATCAGCAAGTGAAGGTGCCTCTCAATGCTTTTCTACAATCAGCAAATTTCTCCGGACCCCTTTTACAGTGAATTTGTCACTCTGGTGGGCACCTGGGCCCTCTTGTAATTCACCAGAGAATAAAGTGCAAAGATAACCACCATCACCTCATGTTTAATTTTTCTACTTTTTTCTTTTTCTAATTTTACATAATAGTTAACTAGTAAATTCCTTTCACTAGGGGATGGACTACTGTAAAATCAAAATAAAATGGAATGAAATAACTACGCATGACTTCCATTGACCATTGTGGGAAAACCAAGTTTTCTTATTTAGATCTACAATTGTTTATGTATTTTTTTGACCCACTATTTGAGTTGAGATCCTATTATATTTATACACCCAGTTACTATAAAAACATTTAATACTTATTCGAACACATTTTATGATACAACTACATAAAAGGCAAAGGATAGAATCTCATGACTAGGGTAATTAAGGAGAAAGACATGAATCATCAGCAAGCTTTTGAGAAGAAGGACATCAAAATCGTGATCTAATCGAATATAGAGGTTTGTTTCCTAAGACTGTGAAAGTACCTTAAAGATCTGTCAACTGAAGTCTTCAAAATAAAATGGTGGCAAATTATAATTAAACAGTTCAAACCAATGTGAAATAAGGAATTCCAGAAAAATCAAAACTAAAAGACAAAATTTCACCACAAACAAAATCCTTACATTGAACACAATCTTACCAAATCTAAACAAGATGATCGAGTAAACCTTTCCACTGAACCTTAAGCCTTTATGTTGTCCGCTTTGCCGTAAAAGGACAGGTCGAATTGAAAACATCTATTATAGAAAAAAGATTTCACCAGAAACAAAAAATTAACTCTATTGAGCTAGAATAACTTGTGAGTATTATGCATGAGGCCTCAAATTAATAAGATATGAACAAAAGAATGGACTTCAGCGTTTTAATTGTTAAACAAAAAAGTATTTTCACAAAATTTCAGCAAATAAACCAAACACTTTCTCCTAAATACACCAGCTAGAAGAATATAGATTTGTGATGGCATAGGCACTAATATGTCATCCTCAGTTAATACAAGTTATACCTAAGCTGAAGTCTAAAGTTGGCAATATACAGTCCAAGGATAAGAAAAGGTTCTCACATGCTATATGGTTCCACTCGTACCCTTAACGGGGCATCAAAAATTGGAACTGAAACACTTAAACCAGCATTTTACCTCATAAGGGTAATTTGATGAAGCTGCCACCAGCTAACATGTCAAAAGAAATCAAGGCTTGCTCTAGCTTCTGCTACTTCTAATTTTTCTCTTACTACTTTCGAGTTCCTATAAGTCAGTAAATTTCATTAAAACATTCGGTCTATATGGCCCAATAAACTTTTAATCTAGCCCTTCTTAGTCTATGTAAATGTAGTATCCATGAGATGGCCCTCAATTATGTAACACATCACATACTACATGCATTTTAGTAATAACAACCATCCTCAAAGGATCCTTGATAAGAGATGTCCCATCTTGAGAGTATTACAATGAAAAGAATCATTCTGAGTTCTTGCAGTAGGTCCTCCAAGAATATGACAGTGACAAGTCAAACTACTTAAAATGTATTAAATAGCAAATAGTCATACTCCATGTCTGGTATAAGTAATAAAACTAGAAAATCAGTAACTCATGTTTTTAGAGTCAATTAAGGAAATCACTGTGTCATATACACAAATCGCATAATTACAATTCAGCAGTTATTAGATACCAGATTAATTACACAAGAATGTATATTCTATATTAGACACCTGATTAAGTAAACAAGAATATATATTCTATATCATTTCAGCTCAGCCATAGGTAGATGTGCTCTATCATCTCGAATTCGATTTGTCCTTTCTGGATTCATGCTATCAAAGGAGTTACGATTGTAAAGGTGCATTATTGATAACATTTATTGTATAAAAGCACATATGCCTAATGGTGTATGAAGCAAAACTAATGGAGGAAAATAGCAGTTTACAGGAAGGAAACCACAAAGTTCAATTTTATCCAGATAGTTTACCACAAACGATGACACAATCACCAAACAAGACAACGTTAGAAACACCCTAGAGCAGTTTTGACAGCAAAAGCAAATTACGCTGAGAAAAAGCAGTTTGATTCCAATACCAATACATGATTTTAAACTTTTTTATTTAGGCAAATGTTTTTAAAAACTGAACACCTAAATGTGTTCAAAATATTTGATGATTAAGAAGATTGACAATGACCATAGCATAATGCATCCCAATGATTACAGGTGAGCATCACATGTAAAACTGATGGAATGAAACTACTATTAACTGAATAATGCTATTGTTAACATGAAACTAGCCTCTAGCCCAAGTTTAAGGTAAAGATTTCAAAATAAAACCAACAGACTTAACTGCCACTGAACTCCAGTTCCAAAACCCATCTCCTTAACAGGGCAGCAACCTGAAATAACACGACTACCATAAACCACCTAGAGCGCAGAAAGAGGCATGGAAGGGCGATCACCAAGAACAAAATCAACCAGGGTCAGCAAAGCAACCGATAAGGTACAACTTGCAGTATGCCATAATGACTTAATGCTTTTTCCCACGGCCATCAAAATTGACATTTCTTGACTTGTTTGCATCATCAGTTGAGCAACGATCGCCGGAAGTTCTATAAACCAAAAATGGAGAAACAAACTAAGCAAGAGAGGTTTCTAACCCATAGGTGCAAAGTACAACAAACCAAAGGTAACTTACAATTTCTGTTTCTTTGCATTCTGTTTGATGCTTAAAACCATATCCATAGCCATCTTTTGATGCTCCCTCGTTTGTGAGTGCAGGTCCAAACCATCAACAGTTTCACAGTCAACCTTACAAATGCGGCACCATCCCATGCTTGGTGGTTTCCTCTTTCTTGAATTGTCAATAGACTCCATGTCACCCTGAAGTTACCAAGAGAAAAGAAAGCTATCATGTGCATCAACTAAAGAAGATCAGACTGCCTTAAACAAATTTACAGAGTCAAATATAAAAGGCAGCACATCTGAGTGTTAAAAAAACAGAAATAACAAATGTATTCTTAACTGTATAGAATCCACCATCATTTGGAAAACCCTGATGGGAAAAGCTGCTTCTGAATCCAGGCTCACCAAGCCGAGGAGGAGGGAAGTTGCCGGGACCACCCAATTCTTCCATCCGTGCAGGACCAGGAAAGCCACCCAAACCAACCGTCTCTCCCAACCGTAAATTATGAGGACCTAAGGGTTCACCCCTCCGTAAATGGCTCGGCAGAAACTCCTGACCAATCAAATCACCAGTCCTACCAGGCCCCTCAAACTCACCCCTTCGCAAATGACTAGGCAGAACAGGAAACCTACTGTCATGAAAAGAATTGCCAATTGGATCACCAAATCGACGAAATTCCCTGCCACCAATATCTTCACGCACTGATCGGCTACCACCAAGACTTCCAGGAAGTCCCCCAAACCCACAGAATTCTCTAAAAGAACTTCTAGGACTCAAGCCACCCATATGTCGCCGACCATACGCACGACCAGGTCTGGGAAAATCTGGATGAGCATGAGAGGAGTCTGATCTCCCTGCTGCATCATCATGGTAGGCAGGCAAAAATCTAGATGGGGCAGAGGCACCCATGGGATCCAATTTCAACCCAGGATCATAGCTCAGTCCCCTTTCAAATGGCCTTGGTCCCATATCCATTCCATAACCGTGAGGACCCCTGTCAAATGGCCTTGATGGGAGAAAGTGACTCCCAAGTTTTGGAACCGGCTCAGCATCCAAATGAGAAGGCCTTGAAAACTGCTTAAGATCTTCTTCAAACTCTCCTCGATCTATAACACTGCGAGCTGGGTCAACGGGAAATGGGTTCAAACGCCCATCTGGAAAGGACTTAAATCTCTCATCACGCAGCTCAGAACCAGGGCCCCCATTCATTCTCATCATATTGGACCGTGTACCAGATGGTGGCCCAAGTGGACTCCGTTGTTGAGAACCTGGAAAATGAGAGTCAGATTCCCTGCCATCCATGTAGCCAGGCCTCTGACCAGTGAACATTTCAGCTTCCATTGGGTTACTAGGTTGCTTCAGATCCATCGGACCTCCAGGACCATATGCTGGTCCCACCATCGTTCCAACATGTGAGTCAAATCCGCTTAGTGGTACAGAGCGCTGAGGCGGCCCTCCAACAGGAGAAGGATGCAGATGACCTAGATTATATGGTCCTTGAGGTGCAACCAATGGTGGTTCAAAGCTATGCTGGTGAGGACCATTGTGACCAGGTCCCCTTCCAAAGGATGCTGCAGGGCCTGAAACTGGAATGCCTCCGGGAGGTACTTCAGCCTTGAACATAGGTGGCCTAAACTGAGTAGGAGCTTGTGTTTGAGGTACTGCTCCAGGGGGTGGTGCTTGGAATATTGAAGGTGCAGCAGGCCTTTGTTGAAGAGTAGAGGATCCATAAAGAGATGGAGCGGACTGAACAAAACCTCCAGCTTGCGCCTGACCAGCTGGAGGAACAGCTCCAGGACCTTGAGCCCCCTGTGCTTGAGGCACTTTTTGTTCTTTCTGCACTTTCTCACTTTGTTCTCCGAATTGAGTGCCTTGCTGCATTGTGGAAGTTTTAAGAAGAGGCTCTTCCTGAACCTCCTTAGACACAGAATGTTCCTCTTGTTTAATGTCAACATTAGCTGAATCTTTCTGGCCCTCGACATTTTCTATAACCTCTTCCTTTACCATCTTATTTATGGGCTGTACATTTTCGGCTATATGTGACTCACGGTCCGTAACAAACTCCTTTGAAGATGTATCGACCACATTAGTTTTGTCTTCAACCTCAGTTTTGATCTCATCAACCGCTGCCTTTACGTCAGTTTCAGATTTTGGGACCTTCATCCCAACTGCAGCAGCTTCAGGACCAGGTGTATCAAAATTATCAGTTTTAGCAGTTTTTTCAGAGGATGATTCAGCTTCTCTTTCATGTGCAATTTTCACGGCAACTTCATTCTTCTCTGACATCTCTGGTTTTGAAGTAGCCCCAGCCTGTTGTTCAGAAGATAATTGCACTTGATTGCTGGTCCAGAACAAATTACTTTGATTTGATGATGATTGGTTTGCACCAAGCTGAGCTGGTCTAACATGTAGGCTGGTAGCAGACTGTTGATAAGACTGAGCATGTACTCCATAATTTGGAGTCAAAGGCTGTCCAAGGTTACGAGGTTGATGGGATTGCATGCCATTTATTACAGCAACATTCTGCAGTGGTTGTGAATAGGCAGGAGGATGTAGCTGCAATGATTGAGGTGGGCGCTGTGGTCGTAACTGAGGCTGCACAAAAGGACCCTGCTGATGCTGTCCTGAAAAAGGGAGATGCTGCTGCACATACTGATAAGGCATGGGTTGTTGGACAGGCTGCATAACAGGATGCTGGGACACTGGAACTCCAGGTTGAGGAGCATGAGGGCGAACTGGCAGCTGTTGAGCGGGAGGGATATTTGCAACCTGACCTAATGGCGGCAGCCCTGTGGACAACGGCTGATTTGAAATTGTCGCATGTGATTGAGCTGGACGCATTGAGGGAGTTTGTTGAGGAAATTGATTCTGCATTTGCGATTGAGCTCCAGTGTGTGGATGCACATACATGGGATGTTGTAAAGGACCACTCAATGGAATTTGCTGATGAGGTTGTGGTTGTGAGTAAGAATGATGGCTTGTCACTGCACTAGCTGCAGTTTGCTGGGCCTGAGGCCGGTGTGAAGGGTGGGGTGGATGATGGGACTGAGGCTGAGATTGATGTTGAACCTGTGTTTGTAGAGATTGTGGATTAGATTGAGGTTGGGGCTGAGGCTGAGGTTGAGGAACAGGATGCTGAATTTGAGGTGGAGTATGCAGTATTTGAGACTGAGGTTGCTGATATTGAGGCAATTGCATATGCTGGAGATGAGGCTGAATGGGTTGAGGTTGTGGAGGCTGAGATTGAGGATAAGACTGAGGTTGAGCTTGGGGATAAGACTGAGCCTGAGAAAGCAGCTGCCCGTGATGTAGAGGATGAGATTGCTGCTGTTGATTGACTTGGGCCTGGTTTTGGGGTTGAGCAGCCACTGTTGCCTGAACAGGTGGATGTGAGGGCTGAAGTTGCGATTGGAACTGAGCAGAGGGGTGAACCTGTGCCTGTGGCTGCATTTGGGATTGAGATTGGGCTTGTGGTTGTTGATATTGGGGAAGTGCCTGTTGTTGGTAAGGGTAGTATTGTTGATAATGTTGTTGATATGGATTGTAACCAGGATATTGCTGATAGTATTGCTGATACTGTTGTTGCTGTTGATACCATTGCTCTGCAGTAGGCACAGCCGCCTGCACTACAGCTAGGGGCTGAGACATTGAGCTGGGTTGCTGGTTGGTATCTTTTCCAGGTGGAGGTGTAGCTATAGTTTGTGTCTGAACTTGAGAAGCAGTCAATCCTGCCTGAGTGGCAACCTGGCTCTGATCACCAGTAGCAGCTGTCCCAATAGCTGCAGCATCATGAACACCCTCAGGCTGTGATGCTTGAGGCTGGACGCCCTATCGTTTAGCAATAAGAAAAAGAGTCAAGCCACCAGAATTGCAAGATCACTAGTGTAAATATTTTCAGTATATAAAGTGCATAATCCAACTTACAGGACAGTTTTGAGCATGTTCCTGCACTTGACGATGCACGATCTGTATTGCACATCTGTTGCATACAACAGGAGAATTGCCAAATGCACACCCAGAACAATGGGATGTGCATTCTGATAAAGGACCTTGCCACGTACAGCCGCTTCTATGGAATAGACAATGAACGGTTATCTTGCCAATGGTTTCGGCCAATGCTTTATTCGATTCCACAAGTGGCTGCAATGAGCAGATAACGCAAAAGACCAATAAGATAGATTATTTTCTTAACACTTGAAGAAAGACCACGACAGCTGAAGAGAGAACAACCTTGGAATCTGCTTCCGTCACTAAATAGCCATCATAAGGGCAAGCTTGGGTGGTGTTCACAATGTATGTCAAACACGGTTTACAGTACAAATGAGTGCATTGTGACTGTAATGCTTCATTTGGATAAACAAGCAGACGGCAGACAGGACAAAAATATTCTCCAGCCAAGGATTGAATGTTGAGTATGCACTCGTTATCAAATCCCATGATGTCCTGTGGGATTATCTACTCTCCCAAAGCCAAAACACTATCAACCTATAAAAATACACACAACAAACCGTTACATTGTCATTAAAGAAATAAGTCTAAGGCCAAAAAAGAGCAAAATAATTATAATGCAGGACTAAGAATTCGATACTTTCATCTATTTTCATTCACAAATTTTCTTAGCAACCAAAAGGAGACCAATGCTAAGTTACGCGTCACCTGAAATTTCAAACTTTCTCTTAGTGCTTCGATTGTAACTACCTGTAACCCTAACGAAACATAATCGAAAATCTGGAAAAAGAATAAATAAATAAACGAAATTAAAATCAAATTTCTTAGGGTTTAAAAACAATTAAAAAAAAACACTGACGAAATATCAAAGCAAATATTAAACAAATTAATTATAATAATACAGGTGATTTTTCTTACGCGTCCGAGAAGAGTGTTCGAAAAGCTAAAACAACACAGGCAGCTGAGCTTTGTAAGTAAGCGAGAAAAGAAATGGGCGACAAAAAATATCCGGGCTGGGTTGGGACTCAATATTTATAATATTTAAAAAAATTAAATAAATAAATAAAGGGGTTAATTAATTAATTAATTAAGGTTTTCCCTTTTCTTTTTTTCGGAAGACGGCGCGCCGTGGTTTTCAGCTTAAAAGCACAGAGTACGTGTCGACGGCGAACTAACGGAGTCTCTGCTGCTTTTTAAGTGTATACAGAGTATAAAATATATTTTGCTACATTTCTCACACACACACAAATATATATTTTGCTGTAAAATGAAAATGAAAATATATTAGTAAGATCAACATGATTACTTTTTTTTCATTTTATAGACAATTTACCATTTACATACAATTAATATTGAGCAAGAAAATGTTTTTTTTTTTTTGTATCATTTATATTAGGTGATGATGGCACCATTGGTAGAGTGTGAATTTACTTTTTAAACCGTTACATTATTTCAAGATGTTATTCGATATGATAGCCTTATGTGAATCTAAGATTTAGCTTCAATGATAAGGAGTTGTTCTTTTAGAATTTAATTCTCCGTTTGAAATCAAATGAGTTTTAGATATTATTTGATGTCTTTTTCTTTTTCTTTTTTGTCGTCTTCATGTAATTCATAAATTGTGATCTTATTTTAGTATCAAATAGTTTGATTTAATTAATTATTTGATGCAATTAATTCATTTGTTGTTTAGAATAGTGAGGCAAATGTAATTTTTCATTATTAGCAACTTTGTGACTTCGACTGTAAGAATAAATACTATACTTTAAAATATCGTATGATTAGTAAATGACTTTATATGTTCTCGATCAGGAGACAATACATGATCACAAGATTAGTAGATTATTAATTTGTGTTTAAAAAACTGATATAGTAATTTAAGGTACAATCACATAGACAATTAGAATATTCATAACTTCATTATTAATATCATCATCCGGGTTACCAAAGAGCAATTATTAATTTTTTTGATAAAAAGATTCATCTTCAATATTTTTCTAAATAGACAATTAGACTCCATCATTTCGGAAAACCTCTAATTTAGAAATGGACATCAAAAGTTCCAAACCTTTTTGGCAGTAAGTTTTAATCTTGCTTTTCATTATGGTACGTTAATTTTGATAGGCATTATATGAAATTAACGTTCTTATATTTATTCAAATAGACAAAATTCGCTAACTAATAGGCTATGGATTGATAACTTTTAGTTTTATAAACAATTAACTTTCCATTTAAATGCGGCAACCTAGCATTGAGCAAAATAAAAGATATTATTTATTTCAATTTTTTCTTTAAAAAAAAAAAAAGAATGTCATTACCATATTATTATTATTATTATTGACGATGAGACAATTGGTAGAGTATGAATTTACTTCATAAAGCAACACGTATTTCAATGTGAGATATTATTTGATACGATTTGCTGCTTAAATTAACAAATTAATCACATGCTATGAATTTACTAATTAAAAAAATTTTAGAATTTAAGATCCTATTCGATATGAT
>NW_006262022.1:24126312-24169141 GCF_000493195.1 Citrus x clementina
ATCTTCCACTCTTCCTTTACTTGCTTGCAGGACGTGCATGTAATCCCCAAGCATATCGAGCACGTATCAGTAAACTTACGTGGAAAGCCTTTACCCTGGAGAGACTGTCGGATAAATTTTAGTTATATACTCTACAAGTTCTTTAAAATCTCATTTTACAAAGTTCTATTGGTTGAATTTTTGCTTTTGCAGTAAATTTTGTTTGGAAAATATTATTGCGTGTTCAAGCACGGAAAGAGAGATACAGATTGATTAATTTGCTGTTGCTAATTAATGCAGGTAGCCTTGAATATTCTAACAAAGGCGCTGGTGGACAGAGCAAACAACAGAGTCATTTTTGCTGAATCCAATGAAGATTTTATTGATGTTCTCTTCAGTTTCTTGACAACACCCATGGGAACAATCGTTAGACTCGTCCATAAATGCTTATAAACAGTGGGGATGGGTAGCATGAACAACTTGTATGAAAGCGTTGAGAATATTGACGTGCAGCTATTCCACGCCGAAGCATGTAAAAAAAAATGAGGCTAAAGCTCAACGCAGGAGCCTGAAATTAGAAACCATTAAAGATGAGCCGTCGGTGTGCTTTCTTTGCAGTTCACAGAATTGCACTGTGTATGATCTCAGTCACTACAGGACTACTAGTTGAAATTGTTATGCTGGGAGTATTTGTTAAAGGGATGACACGACTTGTAGTAGCAGTCTAGCAGATGAATTACATGTAATGCCTCCTTCAACTAAAGCAAGCCTTTCTTTTACTTTCAAATGCATGACTCATGGATGCGAGCATTATTAAGGAGGGCAACCTTAGCAATGGAGTAGATGAGGTACTTTCCTATCTCGTAATTCTCAAAGATAATGTAGTCTAATGAGATTCATCCATTATACGATCATTCTGTTATGTATGTGGCCTATGCCCTCTTTCAGGTTTTGAAATTGCTCCAATGCTTACTGCTATCAAAGATGCTTTTGATGGATACTTTTTTGAAGTAGAATGCAGATCCTGATAAACTGCACATAGAAGATTTTGATCAGGTTAGCTATGTCAAATCTAGAATCAAACGACGGGGATCAAATGAGAATAGGAAAACCACATTATGCTTGTGATCAGCAAATCAAAGAATATGGCGTGTTATGCAGAAGCAAGTAAAGATTCTATTGATTTGCTCTTCAGTTTCCTTACTGTTCCACTAGGGTACATTGTAGAGAAATGCCCAGCATAAACCATTTATGAACTTGATGCCAAGCAAATCCTGAAGTCAAATAAGCACACAAGGCAATGCTTATCAATCCCAAGCTTTCCTTCGAGTTTAGCTATCAAAATAATGCCATTGGCATCAAGTCCATTTGGCATTCCTTTGAATCACTTCTCACTCTCGTGGATCCTACATCAAGCACTACAAAAGCTGCAAGAGGAGGATTCATGAGCAGTCGGACATTGTTATACAGTAATTAACAATATGATCATAACACCAATTTCCCCTACCTTAGGTCTGTCTATTCTGAAAAACTTGAAAGTGCCCTTTTATGATGTTATAAATTGCATCGTAAACGTAGGTAGAGAAGAGGTAACGCAATGCAACATATTCTACAAATTTAGTCCACTTCATTGATCATTCTGTAATCTGTATCGTGATTTCAAAGCATCATGCCATAAGAATTATGGTCTTCATTACAGGCTTTTGCGTATATTGGTGGCTTTTTTTTGTGTCAAAATCTGCTTTACCAGCGCCTTTCTTGATCTCATTGCAGAATCTTGAGAACATCAGCGGTTTGTGTTATTTTACTTTATTTAACCTTAGTTGGTGTCTCATTTATCGTACAAACATATGCATGATGCGTTGTGATTATAATCTTGAATAGTATATAAGACATTAAATAAAAGCCTTTTGTAATCGTGAGCAAGTATCTATGACATTTCAAGGCTTTTGTGATAAGTTTCTCTAACAATACCAACTTATCATATGCTAATCTTAAGTAAAAATGAAGAACAGGGTGTCTGCTTTAGTGCTCAGTTAAGTTTTCCCAAGAGAACATTACAATGTCCTATGATTTTGAAGTAGCAAGAAATTTCCAGGAAAATACATGAATTTCGACATTTACAAGAGACAAACGCAATCCAATCTTTAGATGCAACGATCAGCATTAAATTGCAAAGGTACATTGCCCTTTACAGAAGAATAGTGTATGTAGTAACTAATGTATTAGAGTTTAAATTAGATTAAATTATCTTATTCACAACATCCAAGTGTTGTTTTGACAAAAGAAAAAAAAAAAAAAAATATATATATATATATATATATTTTTTTTTTTTTGACCACAAGGTATCATAGGGAGGACCCCAACTGTGGAAGACAACTTTAAACCCGTATCACAACCTATACTAGAAGTCCCCGCTCGAACCGAGAGGCACATGTTCTCCCAACAAAGGCGACTTCCCTGCGACTCGAACTGGGGAGCAAACCCAATCAAGCCACTTAAGGGGACTTCATTGCCGGTGGAGCCAACATTTTGTTGGTAAAGAAAATATTTTTTTAGTGTCAAACAGTACGGCTTATTTAAAAGTTATAAATATTTATTTAATTTTAAAACTTCTTTTAAAAAATTTTGTTGGTATTTAATTTTATTTTAAGAGCATTTGAGAATTTAATAATTTATTTTATCTCTATTAATAAAAACTCAAAGTTTATACTTTTGAAAAGAGAAATTAGAGACTTTTTTTTTAAAAAAAATTAAATTATGTCTAATGTCGTTTATTTATAATACATTCTTATTTTATTTATTTCATAATATATTAGAATAATTTTATAATCTTTAATAAGTGTTTGGAATCAAAGTATCTATCTTTCTCTATCAAGTGCTTCGCAAGTTTTAGTAGAATGCTAACGGGCTTAGGATTAAGAAAATTGGGCCCAGTGAAATTACTTTGATGTTTCCTATGTGGCCGTACATATTGGAACATTAGGCCTTGCTCGTAATGTCCGCAATTCAGATTCACGAAGGATGGATGAGGGGACCTCGGTGCGTTAATTTGGTTACTGCGGCACAACAAGGAATCCGAAATTCGTGCTATCACGTCCTCGTTCAGCCACCGCCGCGTTCCACACCCCAAATATATATATTTATTTATTTATTGATTTGTTGTAAAACTATTTCATTTACAGAAACTCCATGCATCATACAGTCAAACTAACTCAAATCCCAACCGAAAATTTGGAAACACTTGTAAAGCCTCAATAAAAAGGCCTCATCAGTGATCACTATCTTCACTTCCACGCTAATCGTAACTCATTTCTTTTTTTTTTCTCTCCCTCTTAAACGTCGCATTTTCAAACTTTCACTCTCTCTGTTCGTGGCTTAAAGGTGTTAGGTACAGCTTTGAATATTTTAATCCATCGCCTTAGCGTCCTAACGCTTAATGCCACGTAAAGTATTCAACTTTATGCTAATAAATTATCCATTATTCAAAGCTTTTTAATTTCACCGTATCTGCACAATTTGCTGAGCGAGCAATCAAATTTGGTACTAATCTTCTACTGAGTTTCTTTGCCTTTAAGCCCATTTTGTAAATTTCCAGAACTTTTGTTCTCTGCTTGAACTAGTTTCTGTTCTATTTAGCGACGGTTATAGCTAAGTTCTCAACTGTTTTGGGTAGCTCTTATTTTCCTCTTCTTTTAGGACGTTGATTTTTGTTTTTTGTTTTTCGGTTTTCCCTCGCTGTGTTCTTCTTTTTTGAAATTATCTGTTCTAACGTGGGTTTTTTCGTTTTAAACTTTTTTATTTTTATGAAGGTGAATGGGAAGAGTTGATTAGGTTTTGATTGGTCTTCTTGGTGGGTTTGTGAGATGGAGTTTTTTTATTCCTTGAGAGTGAAAAGGCAGTATGCAAGTATTTGGTTCTGGGTATTTTTGGTACTCTTGCTAAGCAGTAGAGGATTATCATCGGATTCAAATTACTTGATTGGACTTGGGAGCTATGATATCACCGGACCGGCTGCTGATGTTAATATGATGGGTTATGCTAACATGGAGCAGATTGCTTCTGGGATTCACTTCAGGTTGCGAGCTCGCACATTCATTGTGGCAGAGCCACAGGGGAACCGGGTAGTGTTTGTTAATCTTGATGCTTGTATGGCCTCACAAATTGTCAAAATTAAAGTGATTGAGAGGTTGAAGGCTAGGTATTTATATTATCATCTCAGTATATTTTTTATCTTGTGTTGCAATATTTGCATATAAAGCTAATCTTGTATGGAATTGGAAGTAGGGACATTTTTATTTTTGAAATAATAATTTCATGTTGTCTTACAAATACGGCAACAATTTGATGCGTGACTATTTATGTTGTGAGCTTGGCTTCTAATACCACTTGTAGATTGATCTGGTAGTAAAATAATGTTGGGTTATCAAATTGGCAGGTATGGGGATCTGTATACTGAAAAGAATGTTGCCATCAGTGGTATTCACACACATGCTGGTCCGGGGGGTTATCTCCAATATGTTGTGTATATTGTGACATCTCTTGGATTTGTTCGCCAGTCATTTGATGCCCTTGTAGACGGTATTGAGAAAAGTGTTT
The DNA here is from genome assembly GCF_000493195.1 of Citrus x clementina. Lineage (NCBI taxonomy): Eukaryota > Viridiplantae > Streptophyta > Magnoliopsida > Sapindales > Rutaceae > Citrus > Citrus x clementina. The sequence goes on from NW_006262022.1 coordinate 24,130,891, forward strand.
TACAAGCTCATGAAAATCTACGCCCTGGATCAATTTTTGTGAATAAGGGTGAGAGAAACAACTTCTATGCTTCTTTGCATTCACGACCGGATATATAAGGGATCTCACTGTTTCTACGTAATTATGTAACTTGGAAGAAAACAAATGCAAAGGAAAATTCAACAATCATCTATATTACTATGTTGCAAGATGAAACTTATAGTTTGGTTTTCTGCTTCCTTCTTGACTTCTATGCATTCTCAATGGAAATATAACTTCTAACAATCAGAAAACTTGCTGTATTTTTACATTTGGAGTGCAGCAATGATTGCGTGGTGCATTGATAAAAGTAGTTATTGCATCTTTACTATTTATTGGTATATGAATATCCATATTCTAATGGAGATGTTGTGCTTTCAATTTGCAGGAGAGCTCTTAGATGCTAGTATAAGTCGCAGTCCTAGTGCTTACCTTAACAATCCAGCATCCGAGCGTGGCAAGTATAAGTACAATGTTGATAAAGAAATGACTCTTCTGAAGTTTGTAGATGATCAGTGGGGTCCAGTGGGGAGCTTCAATTGGTTTGCAACTCATGGAACATCTATGAGTCGCACAAACTCTTTGATTAGTGGGGACAACAAGGGTGCTGCTGCGCGATTTATGGAAGATTGGTTTGAGCAGAGTAATGCGGGAGACTCATCTGCTGATGAATTAGTTTCAGAGGGAATTCCCCGGAGAGTTTCAGACATAATTTCAGACTTTCGTAATAATCGTAAGTTACTTTCTGTTTGGTCATTAAATCTCAAAAAGTTGTTGCATTTACTTAATGAATTTCCGATGCAGATCATGAGTTACTGGAGCTTGCTGCATCATTCCAGTCACCCCCTGGTAAGGCAGCAACTAAGATTCTGAGTGTTGCTCGACGTGTCAGGGGTATTCTCAGGGAGGCTGAGAAGCCTGGATTTGTATCTGCATTTTGTCAGTCCAACTGCGGCGATGTTAGCCCAAATGTGCTTGGAGCATTCTGTATAGATTCTGGGCTACCTTGTGACTTCAATCATAGTACCTGTGGTGGGAAGAATGAGATGTGCTATGGCCGTGGACCTGGGTATTTAATTCTCTTTGTGCTAAGAATCTTTCCAGCTTGGCATTCTATCATTCGACTCTGAATACTAACTTACTGTAATTATCTTGGCAGTTACCCAGACGAATTTGAAAGTACACGTATTATTGGAGAGAGGCAATTTAGAAAAGCTGTAGATCTTTTCAATAAAGCATCCGAAAAATTAGAAGGAAAGATTGACTATCGTCACAGTTATCTGGACTTCTCCCAGCTTGAGGTGACAATTCCTAAACAAAACGGAGGATCAGAGACAGTAAAAACATGCCCTGCTGCTATGGGGTTTGCATTTGCTGCAGGAACAACGGATGGACCAGGAGCATTTGATTTTACCCAAGGAGATGACAAGGTAACATATAATTGTTTTATTCATGGATTTAGAATTGTTCTTTGTTGCCTGCCTGTTTTTCATGTTTAAAGTTTACTGTGATGCTATGTCAGGGCAATCCTTTTTGGAGGCTGGTACGCGACTTACTTAAAAAACCAGATAAGGAACAAATTAATTGTCAGTACCCAAAGCCCATCTTACTCGATACTGGTGAAATGAAGCAACCATACGACTGGGCAGTAAGTCCCATTCCTGATTGGATTTGATCCAAAATGAGTAGACTAGAATTTAATAATTTACCATGTTCCAATAATAGTTAAATTAATTCCTTCCAAGCTAAGGCATCTGAAAATTGAGTAATTTTAGGCGGATTAGATTCTTATTTCATGAATTCATTTTCAGCTTTTACCGCTGCATTGGTCAATGTGATCCTCTATGTATGGTAAAACACATTTTGCAGGGATGAGGATGAGTGGCAAATTGATACTTGTGTGATTTTCTTTCTGCAATATCGATACTCGTACTTATTAAACTTAGTTTGTTCGTGATCTTTGCAGCCTTCAATACTTCCAATTCAGATCCTCCAAGTAGGGCAGCTAGTCATTCTTAGTGTACCTGGAGGTATTACCTTCCCTTGTTTTTTGTTTGCCTCTCATCTAAGGCTAATGTCATACTAAGATTTTTCCCCCCATTTTCTCAATAAAAAACCAATTTAATTTTGAGTGAGAAGCTGCAAGTGTTACTTTACCATTTAGATTCAAAGCAAGTCTGGGATGAGGATGAGTGACATAAGGCCACAACATATATATGTATTTTATGAGCAATAATAAGAAGAAATACCATCATACCTCCAACTAGAAATGCTAACAAATCTAACTTTTAACACATCTGTTTAGGTCCATGTGTTAATCATTTTGTATCCTAACAGAGTTTACAACAATGGCTGGGAGGCGACTTCGTGATGCTGTGAAGACGGTGGTCACTACTACTGGTGAATCCAATAGCAATGTTCATGTTGTTTTAGCTGGCTTGACTAATTCCTATTCACAGTATGTGACTACCTTCGAAGAGTACCAGGTGCAGAGATACGAGGTCAGTACTTGGTTTATACCACCAACATGCTTGAGTAATTATCTTCCACAATTGTCATAGCACTAAGTACAACATACTCAATGAATTCATCAATTGCTCCATCTGCAAAAGTTATTATCTGTTATGACATACTTATCTTTCTCTCGGAGATGGAAGAATAGAACAAAGAACGGATTGTTGGCCGCATGCCAACGCCATACATATCTGGTTACCAAAATACTTTTTTGCTGCCTCAGGGTGCCTCCACACTTTATGGTCCACACACGCTCAGTGCCTACATTCAAGAGTTCAAGAAGCTTGCAAGTGCTCTTCTCAGTGGCCAACCTGTTGAATCGGGCCCACAACCCCCGGATCTCCTGGACAAGCAGATAAGCTTTCTTACACCAGTTGTGATGGACTCCACGCCTATCGGTGTCAATTTTGGGGATTGCAAGTCTGATGTTCCTCAAAACACTACCTTCAGGAGAGGTGAAATGGTGACTGTCTCCTTCTGGTCAGCTTGCCCGAGAAATGATCTCATGACTGAAGGAACATTTGCCCTTGTTGAGATTCTCCATGGAAAAGATATTTGGGCCCCAGCTTATGATGATGATGATTTCTGCCTTCGCTTCAAGTGGTCTAGACCTTCAAAATTAAGTGCCCGAAGTATGGCAACAATAGAATGGAGAATCCCTGATACCGCTCCTCTAGGTGTGTACAGAATACGTCATTTTGGGGCAGCAAAAAGCTTGTTGGGATCAACTCGCCATTTCACTGGTTCATCGAGTGCTTTTGTGGTAGCATGAGAAGAACCTTCATACTGTTATGCGTTGCATTTTCTAAAGATTGTGGTATATGTATAATATTACATATTTGATGTTGAATTGGTGTAGCTCGTGTTTGTCTGGTTACTGATATAACAGAAGATAACTTCGGGTTGGTGAGTACTACGAAACTAATATCTGATTCTAAAAGACGCCTCCTTCTCCCTGATTACGTGGTTTTGTAAATATAATGCTACATGAACAGAAGTAATGTAGCTGGTTGTTATATTTGTTTATTAGTTTTAAAATAAACAACACACAATTATCAAGTAAAATCAGCATAACATTGAAACATTCTTATAATAATATTAACAAATCTCTACTTAAAAAAAAAAAAAAATCTCACATGACGTACGGTTGACTCATTATTTGTTTAAAAAGCAATATGTGTGTGTGTGTGTGTGTATATATATATATATATAAAGAATATTAAAAGACATGCAGTTGACTATGAAGGAACTAGGGAAATAAACAACTCATTAATAGTTTAATAAGCAATAATTAAGAGAAAAACCAAACGACATGCGGTTGACACATTAAAATAACAGTTCAACAATGAAATTACAAATATACCTAAAAAAATAATCTCACGAAAAGGATCGTCAAAAGAGATTACAGGTTCGATTCATTGCACAGCTGATCTGGGCATTTAATCGTGGACTCGATTTTCGCTTACTCAAAATGGGCCTCACAGACTTACAGTCCGGAGAAAATCTAAATACACTTCATGACCTGCTAAAAACATCCATAATACGATTGAAATTTCAGCTTGTTTATCCAAACAACATATCCAATATACAAGTGGGGTTCATTTAGTAGCACCCAATAGCTAAAAGTTTAAAACAGTTTCCACGATCATTTCAGGGGAAACACAGAAGCAGAAGCTGCAGTTCTGTGCTCGTCACCGTTGTCGTTCAAATCTTGAAGCTACCGCAGTTAACTCCGGCATTAGAAAAATGTCGGTGCAAGAGTACCTAAACAAGCACATGCTCTCTCGCAAAATTGAAGACGCCGTCAACGCCGCTGTCAGAGCCAAATCTCCCGATCCCGTCCTCTTCATCGTATTTTCGTCTTCTCATTATTAATATCATCATCAAATTTTCTCAATCTAATTTCCTTTCTAATTTTTTTCTATTTAATCTTAATCACAGTCTAATCACATGCGAAAAGCGGTTCCGTCAGTGATAACGAAGATTAAAGCAAGGCAAATTTTGGACAGCCGAGGAATTCCAACAGTTGAAGTTGATTTATTCACTCATAAAGGCATGTTTCGAGCTTCGGTCCCTAGCGGTGATCCCTCCGGAATGTAAGTTTCACTTTCATTATTCTTTTCAAAATTCAAACATAATCATTTCATTTATTTTTGTGAGAATTTCCATAAACGTCTTGTGCATATACATACATGCAATATTTGCCAACTTGAACAAAAATTCTGGTAAAGAAATGTAAATTCAGTTGTCACAGACCGTTTCTTTTTTTGTGGAGAGATTCAAGTGTTGTGGCTTTTAACTTTACGCAACCAGTATGTAAAATCTTTAATTTATCTGACTTTCAATTGTATCCATTTTTATTTTTTCTGCTAGAGTCTATAGGAATATCTTATATGTAATTGTAACGTTTGGAAATTCGAACAAAGTTGTTGGTTCAAAAAACATAAAATTCAATTATCAAGATCTGGATTTTTTTGGTTAGTATCTCAACTAATGTGTCACCAATTAAGGACGATCATATATTTAGTAAAATCTGAATTTATTATCTTGCCGTATTGTGTTGCTTTGAAACTTTGCATGCGTAGCATTACTCATTATGAAGGCCACAACTATTAATCACTACTTGTTAAGTATATGTTTGATAAATATTAATTCCCAAGTAAAAGTGAGTGTTTACCAAGTACTTTAGTTATGGTGCATTGAAAATTAAGTAGAAGATTACAAATATTTCTTAAAATGATTTTATTTTTAGTTGGCACATGGCGTTATCCTGTTTAAAAATCATTTAATTAGTGTTGAGTGTTAATCTAGGTATGAAGCTTTGGAGTTGCGCGATGGTGACAAGGGGACCTATCTTGGAAACAGTGTGAATAGAGCCATTAAGAACATTAATGAGAGAATATCAGAAGCATTGGTTGGTATGGATCCAATCCTTCAGTCTCAAATTGATCAAGCCATGATAGACTTGGACAAAACAGAAAAGAAGGTATATTTTCCAATGCAACCCAAATTATGGTCAGTTATTTTGTTAGCATGCCTAATTTTGGTGGTAATGTATGATACTTGTCAAAACATCATATAAATATTTAAACACTTCAGACTCAAATTAAAGGCGTTATGTTTCCTTGCTTGCATTATCTTACAGGGTGAACTCGGAGCCAACGCTATTTTAGCTGTATCAATTGCAGCATGCAAAGCAGGAGCTGTCGAAAAGGAGGCATGAACTTCTGTCAATAAGAATCTTTAATATTTTCACCTGTTTATTGTGAAAATCAGTGTGCTTTTCTGAAAGATCTGACTATGGAATTAATTACCAGGTTCCACTGTACAAACATATTGCTGATCTTGCTGGGAAAACCAACCTGACTCTTCCTGTCCCTGCCTTCACTGTAATAAGTGGTGGGAAGCATGCTGGGAATAATCTGGCCATTCAGGTATAGTTGTTAATGCTTCATTGTATTTTGTTTTGTCCAAATAAATTGTATTAAATCTTCATTGGGAGCATATGATAGCTTCTAAATAAATGTGTGAAAACTTTTTCATGTTATTACATGTCTGAAATGTTACTGAATCAATTTGATTTGAAATCATCAGGACATCATGATTCTCCCGATAGGAGCAAGTAGTTTTGGGGAGGCATTGCAAATGGGTTCTGAAACCTACCATCACTTGAAGGTGATTTATTATTCTTTTCCACTGAATTGTTTGGTCTTGGGATTTCATTTTCAAATGTAACAAGTACCTCAAATGGCTTAAACATGAAAAAGGAAACCAAGAGATATTGTTTTGCATCTTTATGCTGAAATTCTTCAGTATTACAATTATTTGGATGTACATTTCAACATTTTGTTTAAGAAAGAATGAACCTTTACAGAGATTTTAACCATATGTTATAAATTGACTATGTATTATTGCTTCCATTTGCTTAAATGGTCAAGCCAATGTTCTGCTTCATACAGTTTAGCCACTATATATCTGCTCTCTCTGTTGATCTTTTGCAACAAGATCAGATTTCAACCTCCTTTATTTTGATTACTGACCTAAAAAGGGCAGGCTGTCATTGCAGAAAAATATGGTGCTCACGGATGTAATGTTGGTGAAGATGGTGGTTTGGCTCCAAACATCTCTAGGCAAGTTTTCTTTCTATGATGTTTGTTGTTGGTAGTTTCTGTCTTGTTAGGCAAATGATTCCACTCTTCCCATCATGACTTTCCAAAAGGTTAAAGGTTCATGCATGTTTCATTTTTTTTTTCCCTCCCTATTTTGTTGATTCATACTGTAACTTTTGGCAGTATAAGAGAAGGACTGGATCTTGTTAAAGAGGCCATCAACAGAACAGGGTATAATGAGAAGATAAAGATGGCTATTGATGTTGCTGCTACTGATTTTTGCAAAGGTGAAGAATTCCTTCCTCCAAATGGTCGGACTGCAAAAGTAGCATGCACAATATATATAGTTTCATTTTTCACTTTAGAAGCAAGTAATGGTGCTATTAGTTGATATGAAAACTCGTAGTATATTTTCACCGGACGATAGTCCACATCAATACATCATCTGCTTGCTCCTACAATTTTTCTAACTTGGTTTTCACTACCTAGGATATGATTTTGTCCATGAGTAGCTTGCTTGTTAACAACGAATGATTTTCTTTTGACTACTGGATGATACAGGCACAAAGTATGATTTAGACTTCAAATCTCCGAACAAGTCTGGGCAAAATTTCAAGTCAGGAGAGGATATGATTGAGATGTACAAAGAACTTTGCGCTGGTATGTCAGACTCTCACAATATGTTTTCCGTTCTTCATATTTTCTAAAATATTAATGTTCTTCTCTTTCTCCTTTTCTGTGGTGCTAAGATTACCCAATTGTATCCATCGAGGATCCTTTCGACAAGGAAGATTGGGAACATACTAAGTCTGTTCTTCAAATTTGTCAGCAGGTTTGTTCTTTGTTTCATTGCTAAATAAATCATGAAAACAATGGCTTAGTTCTTGCTGTTTGGCTCTAAGACTGCTAGAGTGACTTTGCAGGTAGTTGGAGATGACTTGTTGATGTCAAATCCAAAACGTATAGAGAGAGCTATTCATGATTCCACTTGCAATGCTCTTCTCCTCAAGGTATCCATCTAATCTTTGGATGAAATGTAACAATTTCTTTGTCTTGGGCTTGTTTTGTCGTAGTGCTGCCGAAGTGGCCTTTTTTTTTAATAACCCCTAAATTTCTTTCTTTATGTTATTTGTTAAAAAGTTCCTTATGGTAAAAAAAGATATGTGATTTAAGGACAACGAGAGAATGCATCTTTTGCAAAATGCTTTTAAACTCCGATCAGCTAAGGATAACATTTGTCTAACATCCACCAAGCAAATCTTGATGCCTTTGATGGTCTCATTTCAGATAAATCAGATAGGAACAGTAACAGAGGCCATTGAAGTGGTCAAGCTGGCAAATGATGTTCCCTGGGGAGTGGTGATATCTCATAGATCTGGGGAAACTGAAGATTCTTTTATAGCTGACTTATCTGTTGGCCTCGCCTCTGGTCAGATCAAAGCAGGTGCTCCTTGCAGGGGAGAGCGTCTTGCAAAGTACAACCAGGTCTGCTTTCTGATCATCACCTTTCACTTCTCTTCCATATTATGCTTCTGCTTCCTGACTTGGGTTGATAAACAGCCAAACGTTAATTATATAATAAATTTCTCATGTTTTTAACACCGTGCAATTTCTTGTAAATAAAAGGCCACTTTTTTTTTTTTTTTTGCAGTTGCTCCACATTGAGGAAGAGCTTGGTGATCATGCAATTTATGCTGGTGAAGATTATAGGCAGTGTTTGTGATCCTATCAGATTATATACCGGCACTTACCCTTTTGATTTTTCTAGCCTTTGATAATCATCTTCACTTTTCCAATTATTTGGCCTTTTTTCTTTTTTTCTTTTTTGGGGTTGTAACATGCTTCCTTTGTCCTTTATTTTCTTTGCTTTTTCTTTTTCTTTTGGCTTTTCCCTCTGTTGGAGAAATATGTAGATACATTGAAGAAGAACATGCAGCTGTGAGAACAACTTCCAGAGAAGCTTGACAATTTGACCAAAAGAAAAGCGCAGAAAAAAATTTAAAAAAAGAAAAGAAAAGAAATGTGCTTGTTCACAGAGCAAAAGCCCCTTGTACCATAGCAAATCATTTTAATTACTGGTTATCTTTGTGGCAAAGTGTGGGCAAAAATAAAAGTAATCTAATGCGGTTTTCATTTTTATTTTTCAAATTTAGTTCTGTCAATGTTTCAAAAAGATGTGGACATGTGCATATGGTGACTACTGTTATCTTGATAAACCTACGTTGGGTAGGAATCAGGCGGAAGAGGTTCTTGCTTCCTTAAATTATCAAAACATAGCTTTTTCGGTAAATAACAAAAGAAGTAACAAGGTATAATAAGGAGAGGCTCCTACGGGCTTGATAAGGTGTGGAATAAAAATTTTATTGGGCTTTTCCTCGCCGCTTTTTTTTTTTTTTTTTTTCCCAAAGAAATTAAAAAATTATAATAAGGAGAGGAGTTATAATTAAAGTCCGAATCAAGGTTGATATAGTAATCAACCAAAATTTAAGGAAACTATGGTAATTACAGCTTATCTGTCAACCAATACCTACCAACTCATTGTATCAGGTAAGATACAATTACACAGCACCAAGATCATGAACCAATTAGCTAGCAAACCTGGAATAACAAACAAGTTCACTAACTTTGAGAGATCATATGGAAATTTACGGAAATGGTATAAAATTAAGAATCAATTTACAAAAAAAAGTCTTATTTGTCAATTTTCTTAACAAAAGAAGAAATAGCATTTTGAGTGAGTCGATGTTTATCGGTACACATTGTCTTATCACCGAAAAAAAAAATCTCCATTGCCATTGTGGATCACGACAGATACGGTAGGCCGGCCATCTTGTTGGGGGCCGAAGTACTCTTTTTATTACTAAAACAAGAAGGTTTTTAAATGGGCTATTTGTAAGTTAACCTTAATTTTGAAACAATTTTGTAAATTTCCTTTTTGCCTTTTACCCTAACTTATAAATTTTCAACAAGCAAGTTAGTTAGAATTTATGCAGCAGTTCAAAGCCAACAAAACAAAGGCAACATAACAAAGAACTCTTCTCCAATTTTACCTCCTTTTAAGAACTTAAAATACTTTTACTAATAACCCTCTTTCTTTTTCTTCTCCTTTAAGATCAGCCATAGCTTTCTTCCTTTTTCACCCATCAAACTCGCCTCCAAAACGCTAACCATCACTAAATTAACCCACCACCTTTCCTCCACCTATTTATTGCATCCCTTTTTATTTTGTTTTCCGTTCAAAAAAAAACATGAAAGCTCCTTTCAGTTCCATGCAAGCACCAAAATATGGCAGTTTTTTCACACTCGGTCTTATTACAATATGGTATTCATCAAATATTGGAGTCATATTACTTAACAAATACTTGCTTAGCAGTTATGGATTCAAGTACCCAATTTTCCTCACATTGTGTCACATGATGGCTTGTTCTTTGCTGAGTTACGTTGCTGTGGCTTGGCTGAAAGTGGCACCAATGCAACACTTAAAGTCTCGAAAGCAGTTTTTTAAAATATCTGCTCTTGGGATTATCTTTTGCTTATCTGTTGTGGGTGGCAATGTATCTTTGAAGTACCTCCCGGTGTCGTTTAATCAGGCTGTGGGCGCCACAACGCCGTTCTTCACGGCGGTTTTGGCTTATCTGATGACCCTCAAGAGGGAGGGCTGGCTTACTTATGTGACACTCGTTCCTGTTGTTACTGGCGTTATCATTGCCAGTGGGGTAATAAGACTTATAACCTTCTTAATTATTGCATATATTATGATTTTTAGTGATTGTTATTTTTATTGTTTATTTGGGGAGTAAATATGGATTGAGATTTTATTGTTGTGGAATGGAATCACTACTCATAAAAGTTAGAGCTGTTTTTGTCAAATCTTAAATATCAGCCGCCACGTGTTGCGTAGGGGGTCAACGTGTGGTGTGACACTGGTGCTCGACAGCCCAGCCACATCACGTATGGATGTAGTGCTGCGCTTTGATGCTACGAGGAAATATGGTTGGCCCCTCAGCAACTGGCTATAGCTTTTAGCTCGATGGTAACGCCTAATCGGCTAATCCCAACACCAAATTTCACAATTAACCGAAGCACAGTACTTCACAAATTGTTTTTGACATTTCTCAGGCTTTTAATCCTTATTAGTTTTCTCTTCTACATTAGCTTTGAATGTTCACGAGTTAATTTCATATGCTGATAACTGAAGAACGGTGAACAAATTACATACCGGTGAAACTTGTAAGCGTAAACATTGAACTGGCTCTTTTGTGAATGGACTCTGTTCGCTCGGTGGCATTACATCGAAAAAGAAATATTCCTTTATGTTTTTTGTTATTCAAATGATGGTGTTATCTAGTGACCTTGTTGTTTCCTCTTACCGGGTGAAGGGAGAACCAAGTTTTCATCTATTTGGATTCATAATGTGCATCAGTGCCACAGCAGCTCGAGCACTCAAGACAGTCCTGCAAGGGATTTTGCTCTCCTCTGAAGGGTATCGGATTTCTTTAAGCTTAGCCACTTGAAATCTGAACATTTTCTGCATGTAATTCTGTTACTTATGATTGTGTGCTTTGGTTGATGTCTCAGAGAAAAGCTTAATTCGATGAACCTTCTCATGTACATGGCTCCAGTAGCTGCTATATTCCTTCTTCCTGCTGCACTAATAATGGAAAAAGATGTAGTTGGGATCACAATTGCACTTGCTAGACAAGATGTGGAGTTCTTATGGTATCTGATGTTCAACTCCTCACTTGCATATTTTGTCAATTTGACCAATTTCTTGGTCACCAAGCACACCAGTGCCTTAACTCTTCAGGTAATATTTCTCTGAATTTAGTTCAATCAAAATACATCATTTTAGGACCTACTAAGTGCGTTTGACTTTCAGGTTCTTGGAAATGCAAAAGGAGCCGTTGCAGTGGTTGTATCAATTCTTATATTCAGAAATCCGGTATCTGTAACTGGTATGGCTGGCTACACTCTCACAGTAATTGGGGTCATCCTCTACAACGAAGCCAAGAGACAGAGTAAATGATCTTCGCCAGTACATGTGTAGGAATTAACTTAGACAATATTAATTCATTTCATCCACATTGACGAAAGCGACAGTATACCTTGATCGATGTTGAAAACAGAGAAACCTTAAGCAAAAGGACATAGCACTAGGCTGTGTTCTCAGTTTGAGGAATATCAGCAGATTTTGTTTCAGGGAATTTTTTGCAGGAGAACGCTGGATTTTGTCCCTTCATATTACCCTTCATTAAATCTTTTTTTTGAGGTTTATTTATTTATAAGTTATGAATTAATTTGCTTGCAACCATTGTGTTCTGTTCATAAGGGCTGAAGTATCACAGTTATTATTTCGGCAATACATGAGAATTTTTCGTTGAAGTGTCCATTTTACCTGTTCCTACGAAATTGCAATCTTCGGTTAACTGAAAAACTGAGCAGCGGTGTCAAAACTCAAAACGATGTGTTAATCAATTCAATTAAATTGATCAGCAAGTAATTACATTGTGAAATGTACGAAATCAATCAGTATCGTCCATGTGAACACTCTGTCACCTAGTATGATGCTATATTTTATAACTCTGCCGTTGTTACGCAAACAACCAGAATGGTTCATTCTTGATAAATTTCTGAAAGTTTCAAGTCAATTAAAGCCTACTCTTCAAAGCAACAAGGACAAAGGAATTGATTACATGTACAACAGTAGGATAAAAAAGCCAAGCACATGAAAGGAGTTTTTAACAATCTACCGAACTACAAATGCTTGGTTTTCCAACATGAAGATTTACGAGAAACATTCTAAAAGCAAACTTAAAATATAGGAGTAACTTGATTCAACAAAATGCCATAGCCTACGTGCCAAATGACACTTAAACTTGAGGCTTGGTCTCATCCTCATCTTCTTCTATCTTGGGTGCCAAGTAGAATCTAATATAACCCATCTCAGCAATCTTGTATTCGACCACAACTGGCAATTCTGAGGATAGGCTGATAGTAACAGTATTCGACAGTGGAGTAGCCCTTGTGAATGAATTCATGTATCTCAGAGCAAAAGTCAATGACACTGGCTCATGCATTTCAATTATTGTTGCTTCTTCTGGCTGCAAAATTTTCACCACAAAAGCACGAAAGCAAATAATATATCAGATCCAGCATTTTGCTCAAAATACAGAATCAAGATAGATATTTACACCGGTGCATAAAAAACTAGCACAGGAAAATACCTTGTCTACTGTAGTATTTTGCCTGAGCACAATATTAGCAGTTCCAATATCACCTCTGGTAGAGAACTTCACACCCTCCTTTGTGACAGAAATCACGACTGATCATGTTCATCAACCCAGAAATTTAGATTTATACAAAACTTTGAACAAGAATGAAAGACCTTCAAATCTTGCAAACACAATAAGACAGTACCTGTGTCACCAATGCTGGCAAGATCTTTACAAATTCTAGCAAACTCAGCTGAAGGCATCCTTACAATGGCATGGTATTCAGCCTCCGGTATACCAAGATGCTCACTATCAATGTCCATCAGTTTCATCTCAAAATCAGCAATCTTATCTTGAGCTACAATTCAATCCATCCACCCATTGCCAAATGAATGGCAAACAAACATGTCAGTTTGACCTAACATGAAATGCTCACAACACTAAAACAAAAAAGAAATCTTGCTTCATTTGATCTGTTATGCTTTGGACACATCAACTATTAACAAAGTAACAAGCTACATTCAATCTTGAACAGAGAAAGATTCACAAAGAACAGCTAAAAACAGAGGTGAATTTGAGACTCAGCAGCCAGCTTACTTCCGCAAACCACACCCCTTGATCAAAGCTTTACTTCACTCAGCAATTCATACAAATCTAAACTAGAGATTTGTAACAGCATTAACAGAATTTTAATCACTAGAGCAACAGAATCAAATTTGAATTGATTGACGTCCCTTTTACAAACAAATAATAGTAAAGCAAATGAACGCCATTATACTCTTCATCTTTCATTTATAGTGGAAGTAAGTGGAAACAGCAAAAATGTTACAAAAAAAAGTTATATAATCGACCACTTTTGCATCCCCAACTCTTGAAATAACTAACATGAGTCAAGAAATTGCAAGGACATATTTATTTATACATCAAAGGCTCAAATTCAAACAGAGGAATATATTCCTTATAAAAGCAGATACTCGCCAAAATTGAAGTCACCCAGGACGCAAATCAATAAGACAAAAAAAAAACCTCAATTTGACACCAAGAAGGCAAAACTAAACTCTAATGAACATACAAATAATAATAATAATAATAATAATAATAACAACAAATAATTATAATAATATCACCTCACAAAAACGAAAAAAAAAAACCAAAATAAAAAAGCGAACTTACTGGGACTTTCAAACATGAAAGTAACGGTATCGCTGCCGTCGTCGGCCTTGAGAGTGATGATGTCATCGTTGCCAGCACACTTAAGCATCTTCGACACGTTATTGAGATTCATTCCCATAGAGATATTCCGGTCACAGCGGTAGTGCTCGAAGCCTTCCGATCTGAGCAGCAGGGCCACCAGCGCCACGTGGCTGGAGTCCATGGCTTGAAGAGAGAAACCGGTGGCCGAGCAGTCAAAGTTGGCATCGTTGACCAGCTCCTTGATGGCCTCCAGCACTTTCTTGAGAAGGGATCCTTGAACTAGCCTTAGCTCAAGCATTTTTGCTGCGAGTTTCTTGGGAAATTAGGGTTAGGGTTTGAAAGATAGAAAGGGAAAGCTTGAAGAAGGGAGTTTAAGGCTTTGGACTTATATTTGAGGGAAAGTAAATAAATTGGCGGGATGGGTTCCCGCTAAGCCTTTTTCCAAAGGCGTTGATCCAGTGCGGTAAAGCTTATAACACTAGCTACACCAAACCAATTATCTTTTTATAAGCAAAATAGTTTTATGAAAAACGCATTTCCGTAACTTTATGGGTTAAAAAACAGTGTTCTTTTTTTTTTTTATATTTCGGAAAATTAATGGATAAGTCTGTTTAACATGCGTGCTTCTATTACAAATCTTTTAAATGCAAAAATGATTATAGAATTCGATATTCAAATTATATTTTAATATATTAAAAACAATAATTACGTATTCCGTATTCTAAAATTATATACTGAATTTTGCTATAACCTCCATACCAATAATTAAAATTGCCACCATATTATAGAAACCCAATGGTTTAACTCACCATTAATAAAATGACTAATTATAATAAAATTATGTGAGTCATACAGTAAATTCATCTAATTAATGAAATTATGTCGTCGGCTTATACAGAAATTTATTATTATGCTATTACTCATAAATATTGTATGGCTTCGATACCTAACATATGTGATATTCTTTTAAATGTTCAGTGTTATTCCGAACTATGTGGGTCTATGATCCACACATTATTTTTTAAATAAATGTGTCATCGCATTAGAAATATTATATATATATATAAGAATAAACTTTCATGAAAGAAAATTAAAGAAGATAATACAATTATTGCGGAATATGCAGTCGTCTTAACTAACATGTGAGCTACATTATTGAGTATTGATGTCGAAAGTCACATTTATTTTGTCATTCAATTTGTGTGATGCCAATGTGTAACAATCCATGGAAGTGTAGTTAAACTGGGTGTGAAATTGACATACTATAATTTAAAAAGCATTTTTAAGAAATCATAAAATTCATTTTTTATCGGACAGTAAATATTTTAAAATACGAAATAAAATTCTTCTATAATGTAGATACTAATTAAAAAATTAGAATAAATTCAAACAAATACTGGTTAGGGTATCTATGGTGCAACATGAGAGAAAAAATTTATGTAAAATCAGTATGTTCAAGGTTTAAAATTTCAATTTACAACATTTATGAGATATTTAACGAAGTTGTAAGTATTAACCGATTGTTATATGAAAGTAAAAGAATTACTCAATTTATGTAGGAAAAAATCAGCCCCAAAGTTTTGATATAGTGATTTTAAGTTTTTTTTTAATTAATTTATGATCAGACAGAAAAAAAAAAGAATATATATATATATATATATGTGTGTGTGTGTGTGTGTGTGTGTAGAGCAATATATTTGACCATAAAGACACTAAGAGGGCCACATAAACAACACCCATTGCTTTTTTATCGCTTACTTCTTGATATATTTTTTCTTTCCCCACAAAATATAGAACATAAGGCCATCTCCAATACTTAACACTATTTTGGTGTAACAACAATACAAAAAATGTACCTTTTTCATACCAAATTATTATTTTATCTCCAACACATTTACACTAAATTTTACACCAAAAAAATATTCTTCTTTTTATTCTTTTAATTCTCAAGAATTAAGTCAATTAACACAATAAATATTACTATTAATATAGATAATTAAGTAATAAGTAATTTTATATCGATTAACAAAAAAAAATAGAAAATTATGAACAAATTAAGATTTTGCAAAGAAGATCTCATTAAGGCCAAGCATCTCAAAATACTTCCAATAATATTGGCCAATATTTTGATGATATCGGAGGATCTAATAATGATCTCCCAGATTACTAAATAATTGTTCTAATTTATGCTGCTAGTAGTAGTAGCTTTTTAAATTTATGTTAATTTAATTTTTAATTTTTTATTTTGTAATATGTAATCTAGTAACTAATGTTATTGACATTTTATATTTATTATTAATTTTTGTGTTGAATATTTTTTATTCAAAATATTAGTATAATATTCAAAAATTAAAATAATAACAAATAATAATAACAACTTAAAATATTATATAAAATAAGACATATATGTAAATAAGAAAAAGTAATAAAAATATTTGAGACTTTTTTTCTCTAACACCAAATGAATAGTGTTGCACCATATTTGATGCAATACTATTCATAACATCATTTTAGTGTTGATTTTGATGTTGCATTGGATACTATTAATAACACCATTTTAGTGTTAATTTTAATGTTATATTAGAGAAATATTTTACACTAAAAATAATATAAAAAGTGATTTAGTATTAAGTTTAGCACTACATTAGAGATGTCCTAAGAAGTCATTTTTATCGCCCTCCTATTAATATCATCTTCCAAAAATCAGTTTAAATTTTATCCACCGGCCCATTAAAAAAAAAAAAAAAAAAGGTAAGATGTAACCACTTCAACAAGAAGTGCAAAAATGATGTTGACGACGAGAGCGCGAGCTGCCAAAAGTAGTTAGTGTTATTTTTTTTTTTTTTGGGATATTATTATTATTATTATTATTTAAAAGAACTGTTATTGTCTCCTTGCTCAGTGTGTACTCTCTTTACTTGATGGCCGCTGTATATATAACCAATCACTTTTCTTGGAACTTTATAAAATCCAGAAACAAAAAACTAGAAGCATATAAATCATATATTGCTTCTATTGATTGGCCAATCAGAGCTTGCCACCTTTCATTTGCTGCTTCGCAAGATGTCAGATCTCAAGCTCAGGCCTGAGATCTCATTCGCTGAAACCTTCTTGTGCAGTGCTTTTGCTGCTTGTTTTGCTGAGGTATTATTATTCTTATTTTTGTTAATTAATCACTCCCCTGAGTCTCTCCCTAAACTTTGCTTACATGATTTTTATAATGTGTATCAATCGGGTTAATTACCAGTTTGTTTTTTTGTAGTAAAGCTTAACTACACGCGCTTTGTTTGGCTTTTTGTGCATTTTTCTTTCTGTAGAGTTTGATTCTAGTTTCTGGGCTTGTTATTTGAGTTGTTAAAATGAAACTGTAGGAAGAATTGTCTATATTTTGATTTTCAGAAAACCACAAGATGAAATTGTGATTTAAGTGGAAATTTGAGCAGAAGTTTAGTTTGCTTTTTTCATGATGTTACCAATTTAAGCTTAAATTTGGCTAAAAAAAAGTTTGTCCAATCCACGTGTTTAATTTGGTTTGAATCGTTTTTGATTCTTTGAACTCGAGAGTTTCACATTTTAATATATGTACCTGCGCGTATCCAGCCTTAATCAACTTGTTTTACTTATTTAATCAACTATTTTAATATTTTTAACAACATTTGGTTTGATTTACTGAAATAACAAATACCCATCACTTGAATTTGGCTTGAATTTGGTATTTGACATGAGTCACAAGTTTAATTACTTCGTAGTTTGTTTGGGATCATGCTGCTTAATGCTTTGAATGTTGCAGCTGATCAATTTATATTTGTTCTTCTTCTTGTTATCGTTTTTAATGAGTTCTGGTTGCATTTACTAGTTATTTTGCGAATGGGTTTTGCAGCTTTGTACTATCCCTTTGGATACAGCTAAAGTAAGGCTTCAGCTCCAGAAGAAAACAGCCAGCGGTGATGGGGTTAGTGTATCTAAATACAGAGGATTAATGGGTACAGTCGTAACGATTGCGAGGGAAGAGGGTTTATGGGCTCTATGGAATGGCGTAATAGCAGGGTTACATCGCCAGTGCATTTATGGAGGCTTAAGAATTGGGTTATATGATCCTGTAAGTATCGTGTATGTTTCCCATTCATTGATGTGATACAAGTTGATCTTTATTCACAAAATGGTCATTGGACAGGTTAAAACCATTTTAGTTGGCGGTGATTTCGTTGGAGATATTCCTTTATACCAAAAAATATTTGCAGCTTTGCTGACTGGTGAGTTCATTTGTTGATTGCCTGCTGCGCTAAAGTGGGTAGATCTTACATTAAAATCTTGGCTTGCCTACGTGTAGGTGCACTGTGCCTGTTATTTCTTTGCATTTGATTTGTCATTTTGATTTGTTAGGTATATTCTAGTTTAACCAAATGTAATTAAAAATTAAAAAAAAATTCACTTGGAACAGGTGCTATAGCAATTGTGGTGGCTAATCCAACTGATCTTGTTAAAGTTCGACTTCAGGCTGAAGGGAAATTGCCATCTGGAGTGCCTAGGCGTTATTATGGGGCCTTGGATGCTTATTGCACCATAGTCAGACAGGTTAGTTTCTATAATAATTCTTTATTTGTGTTTTATATATTTAGTTATTTTTATTATTTCAAACTTTAGGAAGGACTGGGGGCCTTGTGGACGGGACTTGGACCCAATATAGCACGAAATGCTATTGTAAATGCTGCTGAACTAGCCAGTTATGATCAAGTAAAAGAGGTGAATTCATTGCATTGAGTCAGCTCGATATACTTTTTGACAGTTTTAAAGTTGTTGTTATTACTTCTATGATTGTTCTGGTTATGTCCTAATGTCTTCATACTTATGCAGACAATTTTGAAAATTCCAGGGTTCACGGACAATATTTTCACTCATATCCTAGCTGGTCTTGGTGCAGGCCTCTTTGCTGTCTGTATTGGTTCTCCCATTGATGTGGTAGGGTTTCTGTCTCCACTTCTACTTTCAGCAAAGAATAATAGTCTAGCAGCTCCCAATATATCAATATCATTATATAGGCTGACAACTAAAGTATGTTGCCTTTTGCTGTTGAAAAAACAACCAGCATATGTTAGAAACTATGAAGAATGTGCGTATTTGATCCTCATCAGCTTGTAATTTTCTGTTTTCCAATTGACACGGGTCCTCAGTGGGTGGAATTGTTTTCCAAGCTTTCTTTGTAAGTCTATAGAACCAGTCACAGTCTCTACATAATAGGAAACAGCATTATTGATTGGAGTTGGCACCATTGAATGGATGAGTAAAGCTGATGAACATAAATGTTTATGTGTGTTGTATAAATGCTTAATACCTCTTAATTTGAACACTGTTGTTATGGTTGTAGTGTAATCTACATCAGACTGTATCAAGGCTATAAAAATAAAAGTGTTCTTGAAGTTTTTTCCCTGTATTATGAAGTGATTTTAATAGGCTTATTGATGGATGAATTATTGAATCAATATTGGTTTGAATGCCATGCATCTATATTCCAGGTGAAATCTAGAATGATGGGAGATTCAGCCTACAAAAATACTGTTGATTGTTTCATCAAGACCTTGAAGTATGAGGTATGCTACATTAATTTTTATATTTTCTCTTTTTCAGCTTTTTTAGGCTTTAAGCATCACCTTTCACCCCAAAACAAAAAAAGGATTTTAGTTATCGCATTGGAGCAACTGACGTGTATAAAGTCTTGAAATTGATAAAAATCCTTGACACTCGGCATTTTATGAGCTGTTTAACATCTCTTAGAGATAGCTGGTTGTGTCCCATTCAGATAGTTCCATTCTTCACAGATTTGTTGGCCTGTGTCATATTGTATGAAAGACAGCTTGCCTTTTTCCAGTGAGTAGAAACTTAGTAAAGCTAATGAATTGCAGGGATTCTTGGCCTTCTATAAGGGGTTTCTACCAAATTTTAGCCGACTGGGATCTTGGAATGTGATCATGTTTCTGACCCTTGAGCAAGTAAGACCATAAAGCTGTTGTTGATTCTAGTCTTTCTCTATTATTTCTTTGCATTTTGTAAATGATTTTTGGTACATTTCATGCTATCTCTCTGTTACTTGTTAATCGCATTGTTGGTAGGATTTCTATTTGCTTCTACTTGACATATCACAATGATCTCAAAAAGGCCATTCTTATTCAGTCATGAAAATGCTTACCCGTTTTCTAATCTCCATGACAGGCAAAGAAAGTTTTCATCAGGGAAGTGTATTTTGACTGATTGAGTTTTACAAGCGGAACTAGCAGCTTTTGCTTGATAGTCCCACAAAATTATAGTTTTCCTGAAGAGAGAAAGTTGGCTCTGCACATATTACTTTCCACTGCCATTTATAGAGAGGGAATAGTATCTTTGTGACTATTCATTGGACTTGAAATTAGATTTATCAGGGGTAAGACTACAAGGTAGTTCTTCTCCATGTTATTTGATATTTGATACAATGCTACACTGTATTCTGAATGATGTAAAACACATTTTCTGAGCCTTCAACAAATATTGCTTTCATGTTCTATAATGTGAGAGAGAGGCGGTGCCAGTTGATGTGTGCAGCAGCTGCATTGATGTAACCTTGTCATACCATTGATGTCTCCTTATACTAATTTATATCGCTCCATCAGTTCTAACATATTGATTATATTTTTCAGTCTAACATTTAAAGGGATTAATCCAAATTACCAAACTAGCACATGCCATACATACAGTATCGTTAATTACATAGAAATCCTACCAACATAATAGCACCCTAAGGAAAAACGACAGATACCTGAAAGTCTACAAACCAGCCGCTTCATGCTTCCAAAAACCCTAGAACCATGTGTAACAAGCTAGCCGGAAACACATTATGTCTTGGAACCCAGGTAAACCCTAGCCTTGATGATGGATCCATTTCCGAGCTTGAACCCAGGGCTCACTGGAAACCCCACAATCTGCACTGCAGGCAGCCTGCCACCGGAAAATTTGACAACACTTTCCATATACTGTGGGTGAAACTCAGCTCCCCTGCTCGCCTCAAACTGACAAGGCGCTGGGTCAAGTGAGAATGCTAGTAAGTGAAGCAACCAAACTGCTTTAGCCAACGTTAAGAACTCGCCATAAAACTGACTCCTTGGATGGTTTCCAGCCAATACTTGGCGTTGCTGCTCCAAGTCTCCAAACAAGGACTCTTCCATTTTGGGATGAACAATAGCTAGATACTTCTTGGCGCAGAATTTGCCAAAATGACAGGTGGGCAAAATTCCCAGAAGCTCAACAGGATCCATGGCCTTCATATCACGGTATTGTGTGAAGCAGTCACGGCGGTACTGATCTGGGTTGATAAGTGAGGAGAGGCTACCATCCATGTAGAAAGTCTCGTGATCAAACCCTTGGAAGATTTTGCAAGAAATGTAGGACTGGAGTGCATACTTAGCGTGATGGGTTGATACAACCGAGGTTGCAGAGCTGTTGATGGTGTCAGGGCCATTGCCAGCTGCAGCCCCGATGGAACGAACAGCTGCAGCTATGTCCCAGTGTGCAGCGCGCATGAGGGATAGCAGCTGCAATGTGAATGACTTAGACGATTCTTTCACTTGGCACATTGTTACTTCAAACAAGTCCGGTGACGGTGCTGCTGCAACTGTTGATAGTAATTGGCACTATGTAAGATTTCTGCACTCATTTTTGAAATTATGTACATATTAATTCATTTCAATATTTATAATATACGTTGGTAGGAGGCATGATTTCGTACCTTGACTGCTGCAGTTGACTTTCCTCTTGGAAAGAGACCTTCCCTTTTTGCCTCCATTGTTGTTAAGACCAGTTACAGTCTTGAGCTTCTCCTTCAAGTTATCAACTTCAACTTCTCTAGCCTTCAGTTCCCTCTTCAACTCCGCCACCGCCACCTCGTACGGTGCCGCCACCTCCCTCACCAGAGCCCCACCGCTGACATCGCCACGGCGACGACCACCACCAAAGCTCCTCCGCTTAAACCTCTCTCTCAAAACACCAATCTTCCTGAGCTCCCCCACCACGGCCACGTCAGCCACCCTCATTCTCTCCGGGTCCCACGGGCAATGCGCCTCTTGTAAGCTCACGTAGGCCCTCTTCATCGCCGAAACGGCGTCGAATACCTCGTTCATTGTGGTTTCTAATTCCATCACTCTCTCTATACTCACCACCTTGCTGCTGTTATCAATCCCTCTCCCTTTTGTCTCTTCTTCTTCGTCATCTTCTTCAGAGGAGTCGTTGCAATCGTCATCGTTTTGTTCCCCGTATTCTTCGACGGCGACATT
This sequence comes from Citrus x clementina, assembly GCF_000493195.1. Classification (NCBI taxonomy): domain Eukaryota; kingdom Viridiplantae; phylum Streptophyta; class Magnoliopsida; order Sapindales; family Rutaceae; genus Citrus; species Citrus x clementina. Next base: position 24,153,235 of record NW_006262022.1, read on the forward strand.
TTGGGAATCTTGACGGACGTTCGCAAGTGGGTGAAGCAAGCAAGAAGCAGTCACTCTCTGTATCAGATCGGAGAAGTTTGACACCCTTGTTGCCATATCTCCTTTCTTCGTCGCCTTAAACGGACCGTTTCTGTCCAAAAGCACCCAAGTGAGAGAAAGCCAGTAAGCAGGGATCAACTGAGTAGTTAATGCTGCAACGTTGCCACTTTACTATATAAATTAATAACCCTCTGTCTCTCATCCCCCGCTCCCATGTGGTTACGCAGATAATAATAATAAATATTGATACCGTCACGTCAAATTATCAATATGGTTTGTGAAAGTAACTAGTAGGTTTACAGTGTTATCATCACATGTATTTAGATTTTTTTAGATATGCTCCTGTATTACAAAGTGTATATATCTAAATAAGAAAAAAAATGAGATTGAAATTTGTCAAACATATGAGTTCGAGGTAAAGTAGTTGTACAAAAGTCAGTCACAGAGAATCAAGAGTTTCTTTTGTTCAATGATTCAACCTCTCTCATCTTCAACTCTTGGTTCAAAAATAGGGCTTGCACATATTTTTTAATCCCCTATATTTGTATCATGTGTATTTTTCAATTAATTAATGAATGTACACTTGATAATAATCTAATGGATGATGAAATGTGCATGACTTGCATCTAAGATATTATTCAACTTAATTGTAAAGAAGTTAATTATGGCCAATATTGTCATTTCATTTTATTACACTATTGAGTAAACATTTCAAAAAAAAATGACAACAATAATAAAATTTTAAGGACTATTATTAGGTAAACAGGACACATGAGTAGTGTAGCTAACCTGTTAATGTGGCCATTATCAGATCGCAAAGTGAATCTTGGTCGGTTTTGTTTGTGTAACAGATCTCTGTTGAACTGAACAGAGTTCCAAAACTCCAAGCCCTTTGGTTCTACTTCCAGGTCATTTGGGTTGTTCTTTTCCTTCCTGAAAGATTACCCAAAATACAAAAGAATCAATCTTTTAAGAAACTATTTGTATTTCGTGCCAGTGAACGGAAGAGTAGAAAGGGAAGGACTTGTGAGGTTTTGGGACACTTATATGGTTTAGATTGCAAGTTGGTAGCTATGATTAGGATCAGCATCTAGTTTGAGCTGAGAGTGACTGGGGTATAATGTTTGTTACTCACATTGATTCTGCTAGTGGTTGCTTTTTTATCCTAGATTCTTTGATTCCAAACTGATGAAGTCTTTTTAGAATCTAAGATCAAATGACTATGATAACAATTGGGTTGATGTAATTTTTGCTTTATCACATACAGAATCATTTGCCACTGAAAAAAGAAAAAAAGAAAAAAGCGGAAAGCTTTTAGTTAAGTTGAAATGGATGTGTCGAAGTACTGGGTTCTGAGGAAAGGTGATGGGGTAGGCTCACAAGCTAAAGAGGGTCATCCCACGTGACCACATGAGTGATTTTGTAGTGAAAATTGAAGCCAGTGTTAGCCAATTGTGTGCCTATTTCATATTTGAAAGGGCAGAAAGTTAATTTGGTGCAAAGGTTTTATATTATCTGTAGGAAATAACTGGTCTTTCTATTTCTTAAGCTCTTGATCCTAGTCCAAACGACCATGCTACTAAAATTAAATAGGCTTTTAATCTCTGTAATCTTTGATTCAATTCTGATGTGTTTGATGAATCCCTGAAAAAATCTGCTGTAATGATTGTAACTTGAGTTGCTGAGTCTGCAAACAAGATTGTATAGCTTGAAATCAGAGGATCTAAAAAGTTAAGAGAGAAAGTGGGGACTATGAGATCTGATGTGATAATTGCATTTGAACATAATGTTGTTGATTGAATTGCAGCAAAGCAAAATTGCATGAAGGATGAGCCCAAAGAAAAAGCTAAGTTTCAGTATAAGCCCTGTGCCAAGCAAATGGCAGTCTCCATGGATGAAATCTTAACAGCATCAAGGTTCAGTATTACATCAAAGGTTAAGATGATTACCTTGAACCGCCACGGCGCATGGAACAGAGGAACACACTAGGGATCATTGTCTTAGTCTCACAAATATAGAGAGAGATGATATTGGAGACCGATACAATAACCAGGTACCCCAAAATGCATGACTATATAATGATCATGTAGTATACTGATACTGCAGTAAGGACATGACAAAAGAAAGGTGTTCAATTTGATAAGAACCTACAAATGTTTTAACTCAAAGTCACCACTCAGAATTTTTTTTCAAATTATCGAAGATTTGGATACTTCTATTCTAACATTATCCAATACTGATTGCATGCATTTTGTGTTGTGTTTTGCCATTTAAAGGATTTAAAGGTGCAAAAGATGGAAAGATTCTTCATAATTAAATTTTTCTCTGTGATAAATTTGGCAAGTGCTTTGCTGTAGTTTGTTGGTATTCTCCTGTAAGTATTATCCTAGTGCTTTGCATTGGGACAGACCGGGACGCTAAATTTCAAGGACAGTAAGGGCAGTTTGATTAATTTTCTCTTGTCATTATGAGGCTGGTGTTGAATGAGGAAGGAAAATGATTTTGGCAGAGGTGTTTGGAGTCTCAAGCTTTATCGACAAAGTACATGGCTTGAATGAAAAGGACGAAACAGCGGCTACTGGTTCTGGCTGTATGGATTATGCATGTGAAACTGTTAAGTTGATGCTTTTTGAGATTCTTATCCTTTCAATCAGAAATGTCATCAAGAATTTAGTTTAAGTTAGGCAAATGTCGAGATCTCAGTAGCGAGTTGAGTTAAGATTGCGTGTGTGTGTGTGTAATATAATATAAGATAATACATAACATGTATGTCAAAGAGAGGTTGCCGAGCTCTTAGGTGTCATTAGCTATCAAACCCCTGCAATTGGCGTTAGCGATAAGCTAATCACAGGAAATAAATAATGCATCGTCCTATAATGTTTTCTGATTTCTGGACGATACGTCGTCTTGTTTTTATGCAACACGTCAACATGTCGTACACGTATAATAAACATCAGCCTAAACCTGTATGACTCAACGTGCAATTTTTTTTTTTTTTAAAACAAAATTGCACATGTCTCTTTGTTCATAAATTAATTTACTGCATGCAGGTTTTAATATTAATGATAGCACGACATTATGGTATAATTTTTATCATGGTATTAAAGATTTTTCATTTTTTTAACATCTTCAAGCATTCCCCAATTCAGCAATGAACATTCTGAATCAAAGCTTAAGTCCTTTACTAATTACTGTTCTGCTTGATTTTGACTCTTTATTTGAAGGTCGGTTTATCATTTTAGCTGTAAACTAGGTTTAACTTTGATCACTCTCGTGTGTGTGCTGAAATTACCAAGTACGTACAGAATGAAATTACAGAACAAATTTGTCGTTACTAAATGGAATAATGTCTTAGCTGAGGGTTAATTGGAGAAGTACAGTTGCTGCTGATCATTCAGAGCAATTAAGGTAAGCTCTTTGAACTGGATCTTTGTCCATTCCAGCGTCAGAATGCTAAACTTAACTACAAAAGAAGGATCAAGGAACACAATTTCTTTATTTACAAACTAAAACTTAATGAAAGCTCAAATTGTTTGACGGCCACATATTCTAAACTAAATGTCGAACATTTCAAGCGCCAGCTCAATAGGAACGGAAAAGTGGAGCTCACTCAGAACCAAATTAATGACGAGTGAGGGTAAGTGGCTCTGGTCTATTGCTAGCTTATGTGCCTAATAATTTTGAATACATGAGTTTGAGTCCCAACAATGAATGAGACTCGACTTTTTTTCTCATGAGAGTTTATTTGGTTCTTCTCTTTAGGGTATAATAATTTTTTTTTAATATATATTAAGCAAGAGTCGTTATTCGGATTGTACTATACTAAAATTATAAAGAAGAACCGTGATTATTTTTTAATTATAAATATTATTTGAGTTACGATTGTAATATATCATAATTTAAAAAAAATAATAATGACGAGTGGGGATCATTACTCCACATTTCGCAATCGAAAAAGTTATTTCCCCTTACTTTAACCGCGACTCGCGCCCCGAATTCAACGCACCATTTTGAGAATAATTGAAAACACACCGTTTCGACGCATTTTTCCTTTCATTTTCATGCGATCGAGGCCTTTTACTTTTTGTACAACAACCGCAAACAATAGCAATAGTTTTGCACCTGCAAACAGAAATGCACTCTCTCACGCCCAACGACGGACGAGCCACAGACAACGGACCACCGCCATCACGCGATCGAGGTCTTCGTTGCCACCACCGACAGTCACGCGACCATCCTCATCCACTCACAAAGTTAGTTTATTGGGAAATGAGTATTGGTGCTGGAATTGTTGTTGCTGGAAGTGATTATTGGAATTGTTGTTTGATAATTTTAAATTATTTGGCTGATTGGGAAATGATTATTGGTGCTGGAATTGTTTTGGTGCAAGAATTGTTACTGCTGGTAGTGATTATTGAATTTTCTGTGCCTTGAGATGGAGTGTGACAATTTTTTTCTTTGTTTTAGGTAAAATGATTAGAATTCTCATTTGATTTAATCTTCTTCAGAGTTTTTAGTAAAATATAAATTGCAGTTTGTAGTTTGTGGAAGTTCTGTAACCTAGCCAAATGTTGTGGTTGAAAGCAAAAAGAAGGATAAAGCATGTGCTGGCGACGTCGTTTTGGTTTGAAATTAATTGAAGCATATCCTCACCTACGTGCTGCCCACCTTTTTCGGCTAAAATTAAAGGGAAAAAAAATAAAAGAATAAAGTAAAACGACGTCGTTTTTCACAATTTGGGGCGCGACTTGAGGTTTGACCTGGGGTGTGTAGCAGCGCTGTTTCGCAATATATGATTGGTCGGTAGGCTCCCCGCTTGGGCAATTACTCTCTTCAACAAAACTGAATGCCAGATAGGACCAACCATGCAAGTACAAGCACGAATTTCCCAACTACCCATTCTATTCAAACATACAAGTAGGCGATAAGGTTTCCAAGATATTTTAGCAAGATATTTTCTGGGTCATCAAGACGCCGACTTTCCGTACAACAAAGCTACTAAAATAAATATCTTCGCAGATGCCCATCTCCAATCAATCACCGTGACTTAGAAAGATTAGACTTAGAAAGGCAAGTGTGAAAAGATGGAGCGTGTGAGGAGGCCAGACAGAAGTGATGTTCACTTGTCAAAGGAGGAAGAGGCTAAAATGGAAGATGAGGTGAGGGAGAATTTTGAAAATTTGGCTCCCAAGCGCCATACTAAGCCTCAGAGGAGTGACTATTCCTCTCAATATGTGGATGCTTTTGCCAATGGCAGTGATTCCAATCAAGAGTATTCACAGTTTCAGCACCTCCAAGCAAACGATTCGCAGGTTTGTTTCCATTTCGAGGTAAAATTTTAATTTGTGCGTATATCGGGAGTGGAAACCCGGGTCTATTGCTTGGAAGGCAATTATCCTAACCGTTGAACGACAAACGCATGCTGCTCTAATAAATATTCATGTTAATATATTTCCATCAATGTAATCTTCTATTTTGGTTCACTTGTGCTTTTCTAATCGCTGCCGTATGCTTCACGCCTTCATCCGACAGCAGAAGCTCATTTGGAATGGAAGCGAAGTGACAGAGGAGTTCCAGGAGACTGAATACTACAAAGATCTCAACCGCATTAACAAGGATCACCACACGGTACAACTATCCCTGTCAAATTTCATTTTTCATTTTGCAACTCTTGCAACAGTGAAATCATATACAGAACCCAATCATAACTTGCCACGCGCACTAGATCTGCCCTCGCTTATTCAAATAATTAAAAGTTCAAAGTACTTCAGACCAAAAAAAAAAAAAAACTTGCATAACACGGTTCTGAAAATGAAAAAGAAGATGTTACGTCTGGAACATGATTCATCGTAAGCCTGTCTTGTTTTCTTGTTTCCAGACAGGAACAGGATTTATCAAAATGGAAAATGCAAATGGCAAATCCTTCATCCTAGCTCCGGACAACGACGATGCCCATCACAGCTCCTGCAAGGGGAACCCAGCGACTAATGAGTGGATTCCATCTGCAGATGATTCGGTACTTCAACTTCAGAGAGTGTGTGTGTGTGTAGTGATCTTTACACTGCCCCCACTTGATTGCAACATTTCTTTGTTTCAGGTTGTTTTTTCTTCAGACAAGCCAAAAAGGAGTGAGAATTGACGACAAGGCCTATTGTCTTCGAACAAAGAGCAAGACGGCGTTGCCAGCTTCTTCTGTCTTCTGCTTTTGATCAATGAGAGCTAAGAATGGTTGTGTGGGGTGTGTTATGTAGCCTGTAGATGCTTGTGGTATTTGAATTGTAATTCTAACTCCTATGATGAATTTATTATTTAATAAGCATCAGCTCTGTTCAGAGAAAGGTTGTATTTTTGAAGTATGGACTATGGAGAAGTAACCTTAAATGATGGCTAGTCTTTTTGGGGTGGCACCCACTTGCTCATTTCTCTTTGAGGTAACTTGTGCTTAAGTGGCTTCTCTTTGCAGCCTTTACTTCCATTGAAGAAACTAATCTTTTTCTTCAGCCAAAAAATGTTGCCAAATAACTCTCGAACCTTTGACGCGGAACAAGAACATCTGAATTCAATAAGCCTTCGCTCCAAATCTACTGGGTTCAGTTAATCAATTACTATCATGAAATTAAAGAGCAATGCGAGTGATACACCTCTTTCATTATTGAATTTAAAAAGCCAAATGCATTGTCCACCACAATAGAAATGGGAAGGGAAATTTTTTGTAGAACAAAATAGGTAAGTGTTTGTGTAGTGAAGAAAATTCCCCAAAATCGTACCAGCGTTTTGCCCTGCTTGCTACACTGGTGTCAACTTGGACTACCGTCAACTTGTGATAACCATGTATATTCATGACAAACAAGAGCAGGCAGCGTTTGGAAGCAGTGCAAAATTTCTTCAACGATCATATGAGAACAAAGTTGATAGTAGATAATCAGATATAAATTTTTAAGAAAAGGAAAGAAGAAATGAAGCATTTACAAAAACTCTATAGCTAAGTGGAAAAACAGCTTGTTTGTTGAAGTATCTCATCAAAACATATTGCAGAACTCTATATTGTAATGCCATCCACTTTGTGATATTTGTAACTATTAAGTGAGCATACAGCTTCTGTGTTGAAGTATCTTACCAAAAATTCAAACCTGATAACAACCAAATCAGTGGGATCTTTCTGAAGTTCCAAAAATGAGGAATATATTGCATAAATGGAATTGTCAAAATGTAACCGATAAAATGCCTCTGATAAGTATCCGATCTGCATTTAATAAAACAACAGAAAGATAGAAATTCAATTTTAGGGAGAAACAAATGGAATTATGCTTTTAACCGCGTCGACTGTCATAACAGAAAAAAACTAACAACAATAAATTAAGCAATAAGGACCAGGTAATTCAACTATGAGTGTTCTGTTACCATGTGATCAAACCTTATCTGTCACATGGCCCAAGTCCAGGAACAAACAGCGTATTCTATTGACCGCTATTTCCAGAACATAGAAGCAACAATAAGAATATTGAAGGCCAATGAAACAAAATTTCAATAGACTCGCACCTTCCTCCAGTTACAAACTCTCTATCGCAAGCCCTGACAACACCCTCCATACTGCCCACCCCACTTCCGAAAAGGTTCATCTGTTTTCCGCCAAAATCACACTAGCATTAACTAACGTAAATAATGATAAGATTTACTTATATGGAAAAGAACAGTGATTTTCTTCTGATTTAAGCTTTTCAATCATTTCACATTTCCATGCTAGCTAGCAGGTACTAAAACAAGAATAGCTGGAGCCTTCAGAAAGAAAATAAACAGTCACTGCAGCAGTTACCTACTTACCTTATTATTGTCTCAAGCATGTTAAAGGTCACAGTTTGTTACCTACAATTTGTTATCACTGTCTAAAACATGACAAATAACAAACTGGGATCTTCAAGAAGTTCCAGACATGAGCATGTAAGGAATATAGCTCATATTTGGAATTGTCAAAATTGCTATTGATATGAATGGTTCCGACGATATTCCACCTGCATTCATAACACGATGGTCAAGTAAATGATAAATTGAAAGATAGAATTTCAATATTGAGGAAAAACACACTGGAATTATAATTTTAATGGCATTGATTACAATAGCAGAAAAGAACAAACAATAATAAAAACGCATGACATTAAATTATGCAAAAGTGTTTTATTACCATTTAATCAAACTTTAAGCATCATATGTGGAACAAACAGAGTTTTTCTTGTGATTGCTAGTGCTTGAACACGTAAGCAATAATAGAAGGGTATATAAGGACATTATTGAAAGAAAATAGAAGTCAATGAGTTCTGGATGAAATGTAGAGCCTCCAGCTTTAACATTTCAATATACTTGCACTTTCCTCCAGTTACGAACACTCTCCACTGACCCCCTACCAAAAATGCCGCATTTCTCTTTCATCGGAGCTACATTGGATTGACTACTGCAAATAACGATAGGATTTACTTAAATATAGCAAGTAAGTTGCATCTCAGTCCGTGTATCAATCATATGGAAATGACGATAGCATTTTTTTCTTCTGCTTTAAGCTAATCAATCATTTCACTTTTCCATGTTGCCCTAGCAAACTCTAAAACAAGAATAGCTGGAGAAGTTTTACCAACAAAGCATTTTCTTACCCTTCCAAAAGAAAGTAAACAGAAACTATAGCAATTACCTTATTATTGTCTCAAACATGTTAAAGGTCCCAATTTTCTATATACCTTAACAAGCTTGATACAGTTACAATTCAAAATTCAATCACCAAATCTGGCACAGAATAAACTCCTTAATGTTCTTTTTGTTTTTCTGACACATTCGAAAGCTGCAGGATTAATAATAATACAAAATCTTTCAACATTATTAATTTTTTTTTCCCTTAGAAAAGGGAACCATAAATCATCAAACTTTATCCTTCTCATTATTCACCTAAATCTTCTATTAAAGAATGGTAGGAACATTCAAAAGAAGCCCACTCAATCATATTACAGTTTGAGATAGCCTTACAATGTCTTATTCCAGTACCATGGTGATCCAAGTTGTATGTTTCTTGTTCTGAATTAGTGTTAATAAGGATACAAATTGGGGCAGATCCTCTATTTATTCCAATATGCAGGCTACAGCTGTTCCTTCCACCCTAATTGTGGGTAGTGAATGTGTAGTTTTTGACTGACTTTAACCCTAGAAGTGGATGCTAACATTTCAAGTCTATGAATAGATGGGAAACAGAAATGAAAAACTAGGACACCCGTATTACATGAACGTAGAAGAAATTTGTAAGCAAAAAGGGATTTTCTTCTGATGTTCGAACATCCATGCGAATGTGTTCAGATTTCCACAATATAAGTTTACCAAATATCAAGCTGTGGTTACTGTCCTCAGAGATCAATGGTTCCCCAGAAGCAAACAAAAGAAGAATAAAAAGTCAAGATCAAAGAGCCTATGGTGCTATAACCAGTTATGCTGCATATATTGTAATCCGTGTTGCGCCTATACTATTACATAATTATTATATTGCAAAGATAGATTTTCTTTTTACTGTGGTTTAATTTTTTGAGAATTTCCATCTCCATGTTGTGCCTATACTATTATGTCTTTCTTGCCTAAGAAGAGATTGTCAATCTGCAAATAAAATTTCAAACTCTTCCTCTCAGAATATCCTCTACCTAGAAAGATAAGGAGAAGACCTAATGGTCATAAAAGCTATTGCTCTATTCTAAGCTAAAAAAATTATGACATCTACTTGAAGCCATTCATGTTTTAGAAGCAGAAGATAAGCATATGCACATCCCACACCCTAAGAAAAGAGAGAGAATAAATAAGATATAGTCACTATCAAAGGCAAGGAGCCTGTATCCACATGCTGAACGAAAAACTAGAGACATATATATGACAAAGTTCCATTTCTGTATCTTCACATATTGATCAAGTCCACCCAAGGAAAATTTTGGCACAAAGGAATCTGTTAATGCAGACATTAACCCGTCATGTGCTTGAAACAGTTATTGATTTACACCTCTTTTTTGGATTCCAAAACTTGATGGACTGTGAGGAAAAGTTCGCAATTAGACCTCGATCTGAAATTATATAGTAGAGGGAACAAAACTGGAAAAAATGTCAGCTTCAAACACAAAAATGTTAGTATCAAACCGATAGGCAGGAGCCTGAAAGCCTGAAACCCCTGTTCCCAACACATATTGAATAAGAGAGCACAACTAACTCTAATTATATGATATACCATAGATTTGAATGCATTTCAGAAATGGTCCCTGTGGCAAATCCCAAGTGACTGATAGCTTTTGTGCAGTATTAAAGTCAATTAGTGATTTAATAAGAACAGAAAAAAAAATGTAAAAATAGGGATCTCACAAGGTAAAGTAAGAAAATTAAGCACCTAAGAACACAAGCCGATTATTTAAATCACCACCTTCAATGTGAAGAATTTGGTATTCCAAATAAAAAGAAATTTAAAAAGTTTTAAAATCTTTCCGATGAACTACTATCTTCACTAAAAATTGTTATATAGATTGTCTAAGGTTAGTTCTGGTCCCCTTTCAAAAAAAAAAAAAAAAAAAAAGGTCAGTACTTGTCATCCCAAATTGCTAAATATCACCGAGAAGATACATGCACTACCCCAATTTTACTCTCATTTAGTTAATAAACAGAATACCTTTCAAATCATCATTAGCTGTAGCAAATTCTGGAGACTTGTTGGAAGAAGAATCTGCATTATCTTTGTTTACTTCAGCATTTGGAGAAGATGATTTGACATTATCATCATTGGACTTGAATTTTGTTAAGGAAGCATCAGAAGAAGTATCCATATCGCTTGATCCATTGCTGTTTCCATCTATGGAGTCCGTTGTGTTTACGTTCTTTCCACCACTCTGATCCACAAAATATAAAAGCACACAATTCAAGAGTAAAATTGTAAAACATACTCACTACATGCTTAGATGAGCCAGCAATAAAAAGTTTTCATTTGAGTAGCGCAAAATTGTAATACAATATTGAAAAGAAATAGCAACATAATACACGATCAACTTAAGGCAGTTGTAGGGGTGTTAATACATAATTCAATTTAGATTTTGTGGCTTTAAGAAAGACACATTTAATAGAACAAATCGAAAAAGAAAACCCACTGGACAATGACACATATGCATGGGTCAAACAATTCTAGGTTGTTCTTCAGTGGCAAGGGAATCTATTCATAAGTGATGAATGGACAGTACAATATATATAGACTTCTCTCTTAAGGTATAGTAACCATACCATCTGAGCTACGAGTGATTTGTCCTTGAGCTCTTGCTGATGTTTCTCTGTCACCCAAAGTGAGTTTAATACATAACTCTCAAATCCTGGAGGTGGAATGATTAGCTCATTTTCCTATCAAACATATGAGATAAAGCATCAACTAATTAGTTTATAGCCACCAAATCTCAAATGATAACTGGTGGGCTACATATTTTAGATCTTAATGCAAGTATATATGTACAGCAAGTTTATGCATGTGTGTAAGCAAGTTAATGCAAGTATATATGTACAGCATGTTTATGCATGCGTGTGAGTGAGATTGCATGTAACATGTCCAAATATAGCACATCAATTAGGAGGCCACTACCTCTTCTGTCATAATATCCTTATCTTTTCTCGATGCTGCAATAAGTGAACAGCCTACTTCTTGAACAGGTAAATTGGCAGGGTTTCCTGGAGGATATGGCACAGACTTGGATGTCAATGAATTAAATTGATGAGAAGATGATGAGATGCCTTGAGGAACTAGCTCAGGTCCCTGTAATGTGAACATAGTCAATTTAACCCTTAACATATACAGTTCCTCGAAAAGGAATTTGGAGGGGAAAAAAAAACTGAATCTTATAACAATGCTCACTATTAAAGGGGACCTCCTTGATCCCATTGCACTGACCCCGGAGTTGAAAGCTGCCAAACACACACATGAAGCACAGTACATAATTCTTTTTTTACACGTATAGCATCCTAACGGGATAAACTCCAAAGTAAATGCTCCTGTTGAGGCAGCTTGTATTTTCGTTTTCTCAGTTTAATCAGGATCGCTATAAAAAGGCTTAAGAAGATATCCAAGAAGTTAATAGCTGATTTTAAATAGAAAATAACCTATCCACCGTATGGTTTCCTTCAGAACTTAATTAGCACCACTATACAGTAAAGATGAAAAATATCTTTACTGAATTTAGCATGAAAATAGGTGCATAAACAAGGTTGAATAAGTAACTAATTCAAAAGATGACTACTTAAAAAAAAAAATCGTTGTAGCAATCAATTCTACAATATTGAACTGAACCAAAGGTACGTCTAGGGACATACAAGAATCAGCATCAGTTATCACGCGTGAAATTGCTTGATGATTCATCTCGTGCTCTCCTAGTGGATGAGGATCAGTCTGCCGTCTAGCTCCCATCAGTTGTCCAATCTAATTAAAAGTACAAACAGTAAAGAAATGACTAAATCACGTCTAACAGCATAAATAAAAAAAATCCACCGAATGGAGAAAAAGGGGATAAAAATTTAATTAACGAGCACCATCACATTCGGACCCTCCCCTGGAGCATGGCCCCTTAGCTGCTGTGATCCATACATTTCGTAGAATACTAACCACCACTCGTGCAGAAAGCCATCGGGGACATCAATCCCTAGAAAAATGAAAAATACCAATAAATATCTGTTAAAAACCAATAGCCATTAGCACAGTTTAGCAAGTTTAGAATGGAAATTTACTTCACCAATTAAAGAGTCCCCATCACGTGCAGATAGCCGGCAACTAGACAACAACGACAAAAAGTGCTCTACTGTGACCCCCAAAAAAAATACATTGAAGTTCATGGCTGTTTTTGTCGTTGTCATCAGGTTGCGACTCGCTAGTCGCTTTTTGATAATCTCATTCACAAATCCTTACACTAATTATGAGAAGAATGCAAGTAGATTACTGCTCGTGATCAAAATAAATTATAAATTGATTCTAAGTCAGTTAGCAGGACTAAAGAACACTAAACTTTCTCTCAAATGACTACTAAATAACAATAATTTTTTTTAATCGCATGAATTAAAAATAAAAATGTAATAAAATACCCGGAGGAAATGAAGGATGCAGCACGACATTGGCCTCTCTCTTGAAAATATCTGCAGTTTGATGCATGTTCTTTTTTCTCATATAATCATACAAATACCTATCAAACCTGCCGAAATGAATAAATAAAAATAATTAACCTAAACAATCACATTAAAATTAGGCAAATTAGTTTAAGAAAACACTTGAAAATTATTTTAAAAAAAAAACTCACATCATACGGTGATCCCAATCAGACATGATTGATAAAGAGCCTTTGAAACAAGGGAGGAAACTACTTTCAAATTGTAAAGAAAAAAGTAATTGTTTTTGTTTTTGTTTGAGATACAGAGATATGGTGAAGGGAGAGGGGACTAGAGCTCATGCAAGAACCAAATTCAAGTTACCAACTTGAGGATGTTTTTGAGCAGGTACAGTCAGTATATATTTTGTAATTTAAGGACCCGGGACGTGTCAGTCGTCGAATGATTCTTCAGTGTGATATACACTTCAGCGATGAAATGAGCAAATGAAGTGCCTGTTTGATGAGACACGAGGGCATGAGATTAGAACGAAAGATGCTAACGACTGGAGCTGAGCTAAACTCTCAGTGGACCCAAAATTGTTCAATAGTGAGTTAGTTGGGTTAAGATACTCTGCTCTGTGTTTATTCTTTGGTGTGCGATTTTTTATTTATTTATAATAGTAACCAATAAATCGCAACCATCTAAATTAATAACACAATATCTCAACCATAAAGGCTGGGTGTCAAATCAGAGAAAAACTATGTAAGCAAGTCTTACCACCTCATCAATCTTATATTTGTGAAGCTTTACGATCCTCTTTTATATTTTATCAATTACGACATGGTGATAGTGAAATAGGTTGAATTACTATTTTGTCATTATATACTCAAATAAATAAATAAATAACTCAAGTGCATATTAATAATTAATAAACAAAAAAAAATTAAATCTTATATATATACCATCACTAAAAGATATATGATAAAAAATCTTTAAAATCTCAATAGAACTCCGATCAAGGAGGGAATTGCGTGGGATATACCTCGTTTCCCTCATAATACCTAAAATATACCTCAATCTATTAAAATCTATAACTTTACACATACATATTTAAAAAAACTAAGGAAAGTACAAAAATAACCTTAATAAAATGCTAATAAAAAAGTAATACTCGATTCATTTAATCTACTTACTCGACTTCTTACTCACTAGATACTCGATTTATTCAATTACCTTCACTTCTTACTCGACTGAATGCTCAACTCACCAGACTTCATACATGACTTCATACTCGACTAGATACTCGACTTATTCAATTGCCTTTACTTTTTACTCGACTGAATACTTAACTTATCAGATTTCATACCCGACTTCGTACTCGACTAGATACTCGACTTATTCAATTGCCTTCACTTTTTACTCGATTGAATACTCAACTTACCAAACTTCATACTCGACTTCGTATTCGACTTATTCAATTGCCTGCACTTTTTACTCGATTGAATGCTCGACTTACCATGCTTCATACCCGACTTCGTACTTGACTAGATACTCGACTTATTCAATTACCTTCACTTCTTACTCAATTGAATGTTCAATTAATCACACTTTACTTTTTTAAAAATATTAATACTCGACTCAATATACTTATCCGACTTAATACTTGACCTCTTTAAAAATTACATAAATTTTACTCGACTTGTTCAAAAAATTTACTTGACTTTTACTTAATACTCGACCACTTAATACTCAACTCATTTAATATGCTTACTCGACTTCCTACTAGACCATATACTCGACTTACTTATCTCCAATTCTTACTCGACTAAATTCTCGACTTACACAACTTCGTACTCGACTTCTTCCTGCACTGAGAGGAAAAAATGTGTGGATTCTTTATTTTTTAAAGATTATTTTTAACTTTTCCTATCTTCATGAGGTATATGTATGTAATAGGGTATAAATTTAATATTTAAAGGTAAATTAGGAATATTTAAATAAAAAACCCCGATCAAGAGAAAATCCTATTTTAAAATGGTGGATTCCACTATTTAAATTTAAAATGCTAAAATAAGTAAGAAATTTACATGAGCATTGCTATGAGTGTGCCAAGGCCTCAAATGGGGATCCATTAGATTTATAATTAGATTTATTATTATAAATCGATAAATCCTAGTTCTCCCACCTTAAAACTCACTACCCTATAATATAATAAAACTTCACTGAATCATCTCATCCCACCACCTCAACATGTAAGTATTAGTAAATATATTATAATTTTTTTACTGTTTTAGTGTAAAATCAAATTAACTTTATTTTAAAACTATAGCCGTTAATATTTACTAAACACTTCAATATTGTAACTCTTGGCAAAACTAATTTTTTTTTTCCGATAAAAACTACTTATATAAGAATACATTCCGTAATACTATCAAATTATCATCTCTACTCGCATATTGTCTGCTTTTAAGTTAATTAATTTTTGTTCTGTACAATTTAATCTACCATGCTCTTTTTTTTTTTGGTGGGGGGTGGGGGGGGGGGGGGGGGGGGTTGGGGGGGGAAAAAAAAAAAACCCCCCCCAACCTCTTTTTTGGAAATGGGAATTAAAACGGGAAAAATTTGGGGGGGGTTTTTGGAAAATCCCCCCCCCCCCCACAAAAATTTTTAAAATTGGCCCCCCCTTCCCTTTAAAAAAAAAAATCGGGGGAAAAAAAAATTTTTTTTGGGGCCTCGGGGGGGCCCCATCCCCCCC
>NW_006262022.1:24169241-24299241 GCF_000493195.1 Citrus x clementina
CGGGGGGGGGGGGGTGGGGGGGAGAGAATACAATCTACCATACTCTATTTGAAATTGAATTAAACTGATACAATTTGGGCAGCTTTGGAATATCAGCATCAACACAAAAATTTTCAAATTTGCTTCCTTTCTTTTGAAGATGATCTGGGGAAAAGATGTTTTCTGGCTCTGAGGTGCCTATACTCCAGTAATGTACAAGCTGGCCGCAAAAACAATGTCGCGCTTTATTGCATTGGAAGCAGTTTCCATCTTCTTGTACAGGGCAGAGTTACCCATAATAGCCGCAGCATTTCTAAATTCACGGCATGTTTCATCCAATCTGACAATGGTCCGCACTATCAGGCCTTCAGGTACATCAGTCAGCTCACAGATATCTGCGAATGGAGTGCCCTGCGGGAAGGAAGAAATATGAGATGGCAAACCATGCACAAGGCTACTGCTAGTTTAACAGGACGTCAGTAGAGGTAAAAGTAAACCTTTGCCCATTCATAAACCACTTCAACAAGACCAAACTTGAGATTGTCACGGGCATACTCCTCGGGATCTATCTGTACTTTGAAATGGGCTTGAAGCTCTCCAAGTCTAATAGCTGTATTGTACAATCTGAATCCAATAAAGTTTGGAATTAGATTGAATACTAAACAAACGTCATAAAAGATGTGAAGAGAAATGAAACGAGCAGATGTCAATCATAACACTAAAAAATGTTCTGCAGAATTACAACCTAGGGTTTCTCAATGGTACACCCCTGAAGCAGAAAACCTATCTAACTAAAATTTCTCACTAAGGTTATTCCAGAACTACAGTTTAGGTTTTCTCACCCACTGAAGCAGAATCCTCTCTCTCATTTCTCATACCACATTGCCAACTAGATATTGAAATGTGATTATTACCACCTAAGAAGGGTAAGTACCAAGGTCATAAGGACATCCCACTAATGCCCGGAAATCGGCTAAATTCTGGAACACTCTAGCCGCATGGTATCATACTTCCGTGTATTGGTGGCAAAGTAAAATCACGATTCAATAACAAAGATCATATTTTTTAAAACATAAATATTAGGCATGATTTATTAAGTAACAAAACATCTAATAACTAGATCTTCTAGGTATATTGAGAGCAAAGGAAGAAGAATGAAGCATCTAACCTTTCTTTAGCCATAGAAAGTTTAGGAGTAAGAGAAGGTTCGGAAGTATTCCTCTGCTGGAACACAAATGCAGACATTATAGCAACTGCCTCTTCTGGTTCCAGGTCATCGAGTTGATTCTCAAATAAACACTCGGTGCATATTAACTCCTCCCCTGAGTTCATCTCACAAGCAACGCGGCCTTTAATTTGAACTACAAGATCAGCATCTATACAACCAATTTCCTTCAGAACATCTATCTGCATATTAGCTTAAAACATTAAGAGGGAGTTGTGCAAATGAACCAGGGGATTGTAATAACAGAGCAACAAGGGACGTTAGAAAAATTACCCGGCCCTGAAAATCTGGCATTTGTTGAAGTGCTTCATCAGACATTTGAAATTTTAGAGTATTAACTTCATCTTTGTGCCTCTTATTCTCTTTGGCTAACTTGATGTGCTCCTCCAATTTTATACAACCATGACATTTGTTTGCTGCCATCTTTCGCAATAGGCCAGCCCATTTGTAGTATGCTTCCACTAGATTCATGTCTTTCAGCTTCAAATCTGAAAGAGGATCACCACAGCATAAATCACTTCAAAGGTAAGTTACAAACTAAAACCAAAATGCACAACTAGTTATAATTGCTCGCTAATTAGGGGTGCCAAAGGGAGACATTACAATTAGAAAGGCATGCATTTAGGTAGCGGAAGACAAGACGCTTATGAGGTCATTATGTTAGTTGGCCTCATAACTACATGGTTCATACTTTTTATCTTTAGAACTCAAGGTTCACACTTCTTTATCTGATTAATACTTTCCTCTTTCACAGATATTTCTTCTAAAATTTTGGGTGTTTAATTAGTTTTTTGTAACATAATCACAGCCCATAAGTATACAATAAAGTGTGTCACAAGGAGACCAGAGTTGCTGTTCCATCAAAATAGTCTAGCAACAAATTCAGCCATAAAAAAATCAAACAACATTAACCAACTGATGCACAACTAAGAATACTTATTGCACCCCATAAAAGAAGGCGTTGTATCTGCGGAACTGAAAAAACCTGAGACAAGAAGATATTATTTAACTTTTCAACTTCATTATTTCCTGTTAAATGATGCACTGAAGAATACAATCCCACAAACTCGAATGGATGACTCAAAGAAACAAAATGCACCATACAGTTCATCTGTCCCAAAGCACCAATAATAATGTTTATACCTTTCACTGGATCAAGGGCTTGAGGATATTTTTTTTCATCAGATTTCAAAACCAAAAGCTGCTGAACTGTCTTTGAAAAAGCAGCACTGCTGACATCTTCGAGAAGCCCAACTTGATCAATCTTTATCTTGCAATTGCATATGCATAATAGCTCTTTTTTATCAATTCCTCTGACCTCATAACTCACTCCAGCAGCAGCACCATGGTAAGGTAACTTTATGTTGATAACACCTGAGCCTTTACGGTGAGAAACAGAACCACAATACTCTTCCTCAAGACCACGTTTTGATTTTGGTATCACAAAATAGCCTTCTGAGAAGTCCCCACTTTTCTTATCCAAGGAAGTTTCTGAAGCTGATGGTAAATCAGGTTTCAGCAACATTACAATGTACTCTTTATTATTAGCAGAAGGTGCTTTCACAACAGCTCCCAGCAAGTGATCCTGGCCCTGTGTCAGTTAATGATTTGGGTTTAGCAACCATAATTACTCTGAATGAACAGTAAATAAACAAGAACATTAAGAAGTTACTAATCAAGGTACTATTGAAAGAGAATGCACATTGCACTGATGTAGTCTAACTTGGCATAAATTACTACAGTTTTGATGCTTATTAACATAGTTCAAATCCTGCCTGTCAAAATAGTTCCAGCGCTAGAACAAGTTGTTTGGCCTCTAAGCAAGCATCACCACCCACAAAAATACTTAAGCAGGATAGCAGCTGATTACTAAACTTCAGAAAGCAAGAAATTCTATGTGGTACAAAAAGGAAGAGGGAAAAAATAAACAAATAAATGAAATTCATACTACTGAAATAAGTACACAAAAAACTATAGACAAGAACTTACTGTCTGGGATTTCACAAATAACACCCTTCCAGGCATTAGAAATTGGTGGGCAGACTGCATGAACGCCTCAGTTATCTGGTTGTTATACTTCTCTGCTTCGTAGTACATGTCATAGTATTCCTCGATTGCTGGTTCACCCTTAATACATCTACAAGGAAAAAGTCATGTTTGATGAGCTATACAATCACAGAGTCACTAAGGAAAAAACTTAATGACAGATGAAAAAGGCAATCGCCTGGCAATTACTGAAATTATAAGAAAACAGACATGAAGATTTAACATGTCTTCTAGCACGTAAGAGAACCTGCATTCAGAAATAGAATATTAATTATGAAAAATCATCATGATTCTGCTATTCAAATACTTACTCAATGGTTTTTGGTGGCTGAGCAAGTTTTCGCATCAAAAGTTGTTGCTGTTCTGGAAGTTTTTTCTGAGAATGGAATTCAGCAAAACTTCTTTTCAGCATGTCCTCCACCTACATTTGCAGTCCCAATCAACACTAGTAAAATGACAAAAAGGAACTGGCTTTGAGAAACATTAGGATTATCTAATATATGTAATTGCATCCAACATGAAAAGGAGAAAAGAATCCACGACCATTATCTATGAAAATAAATAACTCCCAAGTACTAAAGAGTTCATAGATGAATAGTCTCAGTTTAGATATCATGAGCCACATCATAAAACTCTATGTTCTGACAGAAGCTTGGACAGCATGGTCATGGGTTTCAATCATTTAGAATGAATTAGACCAACGAGGTTGAATAAATTGGACAAATACTCTTTGGCAATGACCCTTTCCTTAATTATAAGGCTGCTATGAATGATAGATTAAATGCACGAGGGGAACTAAAGAAGCTGACATGGTTGAAAAAAAATGGACCATTTTACTTTAATATGGAAAAAAATCTATCAGAAAGATAAAAACATCTTCATTTCTTGGTAATTTTTTCAAGGGAGATAATTTATTTTCTCCAATTTGTTATCAAGGAAATAAACAGATATAGATAGTAAGCCCGAAAGAAGCAATTATCACATATGAGAAAAACAAGCAAGCAAACATAAGTATGTGCAGAAGTGAATGCACAAATGATAAACTTTTCTTTTTCAATTTAATTTTTTTTTAAATAATCATTAACTATACTATAAAGGTTCACTGCCCATGCAATTATAAAACAAAAAGTTTGAAAACCAGTCAATTGAGTGATAAATGGCAAGGAATAGCTAGCAGAAAAAGTTAAAGAATATGGGCAAATTCAATAAATTCTCATCCATCCTCATGGAAATAGCTTCCATCCATTGCAAAATCTATAAGTTCTAATACCTTCAGTTCTTCAACACGAAGAAGATGAAGGATCATAATATATGTCAGTCGAAACTGAGACTCCAGCCTGGTTGCACTTCCAACTATAATGTGTTTCAAATCGCTCTCTCCCGGGATTTCATCACGGCACAGTACAACAACTGTACCAATTTTATCAAGTCCTCTTCTACCAGCACGACCTGCCATTTGAGTGTATTCCCCAGGAAGTAATTGCCTAAATTCCCTGCCATCGAACTTCCTTAAATTATCAAAAACGACCTGCAAAAAATCTCAATCCAAGTCAGCATCTAACCTATGAACATGTCATATAAACAAGGTTATAACTGGACGCAGCCAAGTAAGAGAGAAAATACAAAATAGGTAAAATTTTGCATATAAACATAATTAATCATAAGTATACAAATATATTGTGCACTGCAACCGATGATTTTCATGGAGGATAGTTCATTCCAAAATCTACCATACTAACTTATCAACAAGTATAAACCAGTAAAAGATTAAATACAACAGAAAATGTATTCCTGAGGCAAATAACATTTTCAACCTTTCACTAAGCATACACTTTTTTATGGATTGAATTCCACCTAATAGATTAGCCAAATATTTTGACACAGATTCATCCATTGGTGTAGCAGATGCATCATTTTCTCCAAGTTGATGATACCTCAAATGTACAAGATCTAAATGCACACTAATTAAAACAGAATTAGTAAATGAGAACTTCTGAAGAAATACAGATGATGGACCTACTAGATAGACAGCTACTGCAGATAAATATAATTCCAATTTCAGCAACAATTCAATTACTCACCGTTCTAGCTGGAGCATTAACCCCCATTGCAAATGTCTCTGTTGAAAACAAAACCTAGGGCAAGAACAGAGAAAAGTGTCAATCACCCATAAATCCTAAACTGACCAATATAATCCAATAGCGTGCCAAGTTTGCAATCTCAAACATCATATATTTTAATGAAAATTTGTAAATAATGTCTACATTCTTAACCTTTTAGAAACATCACCACCAACAACTGCAGTATTTTAAAAAGAGAAAAGTTATCATATATAACAGCCTCACCTTAACCACACCTCGACAAAAAAGCATTTCAATAACTTCTTTAACAATGGGAAGCAACCCTGCATGATGGATGGCAATTCCCCGACGAAGAAGGCTTTGCACTCGGACAATCTATGAATTACATCAATTTAATATGAATAAAGTCAAAGTGGTTTTTACTAAGAAATAAATCAATCTGCAGCCAGCAGACCTGTGGTAAATTTCTATCAGAGCCCTTTAACCGTGAAAATGCTTTGTCACAAAAAACTCGTATCTCGCTTTTCTCAGAACTACTAGTGAGATCAATTCCAGACATACCATCAGCTAATTTATCGCAATGATTCTTTGAGAAACAAAATATAACCACCTGGAGACACAAGGAGACACAAGTCAAGGCCAAAATGAATAAGAGAAGAGAAACCCCAATGACATAATTGGAATAGTTTTCTTCATTAAAAGATGAATGGACGAAACCCACATATATCTATTTGATGCTTACAAAAGCATATAGATACCTCATGTGTCTGATTCAAGCTAGTGCATGAGTTATCATAAGTTTCAAAGTCAGCCAAGTTTAAAATTAAGTGCAACTTTGAAAAGATTTATTAATAACAAAACAATAAAATATATTGAATTCAACTGGTTCTTTCAAGGAAACAAAAACAATTAAGAACTAATTATTATTTCACAGATATTAGAGCTATAACTGTGATGCCATGTTTTGCTATGGAAGTCAGGGTTTTTATCCATTGACAATAATGAAAATTTGCACATAAACCATGTTAGGCAGCAATTTTCTATTTTTACTTTTTAGCAAAGGTGTTTTCCATCCAAAAACTTCCTCTAATATAGGCCTGCATTCCAAAATTCATCAGAACCACTGTGCCTTCCTCTCCAAGTTTGAATAAAAAGAAAAGATTAGAAAACATAAACAGGATAAAACCCTGAGAGGTTAGTGGAGTGTCAATCTCAGATATGACCAGAGTCAACTAGGCTCACTATATAAAAATATGTTAAATATAGAATTTGCATACTGGTAATAGTGATTTCTTTGAGAGCTTGTTTATTAATGTCAACCAGATAGACACTTCTGATCTCCGTAACCCCCAATTGTTCTGGCTACCACCATTTTTTTGATTCCAACCACTTCCAGAGAAATTCCCTGAATTCTGCATACCAGAATGCTTGTTCTGTTTACCACGATTAGGATGTTCACGTTTCTGAGCCCGAGCCCCATCACGAGGTGATGAAGCTCCAGCATATGATCCGGTAGCACCACTAGCTGCACTTAAGTTCTTTCTTTTGTATGCATCTTTAGCAGCTTTCCACCCTTGAGGTATAAAAGCTTCATTTTCACATACTTTATAGAACTCTCCAGAGTAGTATAGGCAGTGCTCCAGAGGAACAGGTCTTTTCGTAGTGCTAATAAACAAAACACAGGAAAACATTAACAGTGAGGTAACTAAAATAAAGTAAAAATCACTTTCTGCTGCACATAATTAGGGGAAGAAAATAAACTTGTTAATTGGAAGACACTGACGAACTCACAAAATAAGAACGGCCAAAAGAATTTAACTCCATCATAAAGATTCACTACTCACCCAGTAACGCGAATTTTCTTTTGCTTTGTTCGACCAATCCAATCAGCGAATTCAACTGTGTTCGGTACCTGCAAGATAACAAACAGTTTATCATATCAAGGTTGTAAATAAAGAAAGGGATGCGCAAACAAAAGATTAGTAATGCAAGTTTTGTTTTTTTGCTTGTGTGGTGTGCGCGGGTGGGAACCTATAATCTTTAAAAACACAATAAATTTAATAATGCATAGTAAATGACCCAATTAAGTTTGAAGAAAGCAACTTAAATTATTATTTCTCACAGAATCAGGATTCATGAAGTTTACAGGGATATATTCAATAATATGATTATATTTCAATTAGGAAAGGATATCTTTGCACCAGCCTTTCACATCCATCAACTTCAAATTTTCCACGGGCAAAGCATTGAGATTACTGACTACCTAACCAATTTAACAATACTTCACTCTCCGCCCCAAAAAAAAAAATTAAATAAAAAAAATGAAATTAAATAAAAAATAAAAGAGGTTATGAGAAAACATGATCCAAAGGAAAGTGGCAATTGGACATGATCAGTGATGCGTTTCAGCATCAAAAAACAATCTAAACCCATTACAAAATCTGCAGTACCCTCAATTTCTTGAAAAAGCAGTCAAACCTTGGTGGAACCAACAGAGCCGAATAACTTTGGCATATGCACTACTTTTCAATAAACATAAAGCTCATATGCATGTTATCAAATGAGATAGACCAGAATGAGTTTTCCATTAAAATTCAAAAGACTAAAATTTGCTTATCATGAGACTGACAACTGAGGGATAATGGCACCAGGTTACTTTATCTCGCTTCATAATTTACAGATGGATGCAAGCATTAAAATGCTTTGCAGGCTGGCAATTGCATGTGAACCTGACACTACTCTTAGCAGTAATCACTCAAAGCTAAAAACAGGAAAGTGGAAAATGAAAGATCAAAGTCAGTATTGATGTTATTAACAGCAAGTCCACATTACAATATTCAATCAAATGTCAACAAGAAGTAAGTACCGTGGCAGAAAGGAGGACAATATTGATATGCCTTGGGAGCATAATTATAACTTCTTCCCAAACAACACCTCTTTCAATATCATTGACATAGTGCACTTCATCAAATATGACCTATCTTTTCATCGACCCATAAACAAAACAAAGGAAAGAATTTCAGTAATAATGATAAAAAGAACTACATAAGTGAAAAAACTTGATCAATAAGGAGAAGAGGGAGGTTAAACTTTGAAAAAATGATTGCACATGAAACGAATTCCTTTACCCATTCAATATCACGTATAATATCAGCACCTCGGTAAAGCATTGACCTTAATATTTCGGTGGTCATGATGAGACAAGAAGCCTCTGGCCTCAAGCTAACATCACCAGTGAGGAGGCCAACATCGAATTTCCCAGAAAAATCCCTATACTTTTGGTTGCTGATGGTTTTGATGGGAGCAGTATATACAGCCCTTGTACAGTGCTGCATGACATGAAAGAACACCATGAATTCATACACAAATCTTAAAATTATCCAGATTTTCCAGATATCAGAAAAGAGAATACGGTTGTTTCAATTAAAAACAATAACAACTCTCTATCAATACAATGGAAAATGACCAAGCATTTGGAAGATTCAGGTCATACTTTTGTTGCCAAAGCGAATGCATATTCTGCAACAACAGTCTTCCCAGCTGAAGTATGAGCAGCAACAAAAACAGAATCCCCATTTTCCAGATAATAGATAGCCTGTAATTATATTCCAAAAATAATTTAATTTACACAGCCACTGTAAATTATTGTACTAACAAAAATAAAAGAAAACATTTGGCCAACAGCTCAAGGAAGACATGGATAAAACTAGGTCCATTAAATAACCTGCCACTGTTGTAAAGATGCTTTCATTGCACCCTCCCATCAATGCAGTTGTTTTAGTGCATAAATACTTTGTCAAGCTTATAGATAAAGATTTTGGTTACAGCCAGCATTTTAGTCGCCTCAGAGATTGCGAGCCAAAATGTGACAAGAACTCTTAAACTTCTCAAACATGCCAAAACTAAAAGTAAGTCAATAAGAAGAAAAAGATGTGGCAGGAACAAAAGAAGGGAATCAGAGATACCATGCATTTGCAAAGTTGTTTTCTGGACTACCCAAGATACCATGAATTTGCAAAGTTGTTTTCCAGACTAAGTAATAAGTTATATGAAAACCCAATTAAATACATGCTTTATCCACCTTAAGGCAATGCAGAGTTGAAAAAAGAATACAAGCATAAATTTAAGTCTGCAAAACCACATCTTAACTTAAACATCAAATGTTTCATCAATGTCTCGTCTCCTGGCTAAAAAGTAACCTCTTAATTGGACCATAATAACTGTATTCAACAAATATAAGCAAGAAAGAAAGAAAGAACAAAAGTAGCATTAACCGATACCTCCTTTTGGAAGTTATCTAACTCAAAAGGAAAATCAAGTGCCAAGTCAGGAACAAGTTCATGAAAGCGATCTGCAATTGCTTCAGTACTTCCACTAACAACCCATGCCTGCAGTAAATTGTATTCATAAGCAAAAGCATTGTAAAGCCAGTGAGGAAACAGATCAAAGAACAACAGATGTGACAATGTTCACTTGTGAAAAGCTTTTCTACTGCTTTTGTTTAACTAATTACCTCCTTCTGCTGCTGTCCACCACCATCATCCAATATTGATGTTGTTCCTCCTGATTTAACTGATAATATCTCATCTAATACAGATAGATCAGCCTCTTTCACACTGTTGAACCCAACAGTTGTTTTTCCTTCAGCATCTGAATCAATAGACTCTGGTTCCAACTGAGGACCTAAATAACAGCTCTGATATGAGGAAAAATAATTATAAACTAAAAAACCACATGCAAAAAGCACCTTTTTCCTTTTTGAGCTTGTGCTGCATATTGCCAAATGGATGCAACCTCCAGTAAAGCATAATTTTAATTCGATTAGGTAACCAATCTTTATCAAGTAGTCTGAGGAACTTTTGACTTCGAAAGAAGCAGCTAGACTGATACAAAACAGTCTGAGAAAGATTTCCAAGTTATGTCTTTCTATAGACTTCTCTCCCTACAAACTGATAGTGGATCTTAAGCAGGGCAATCAAGCTGAGTGCGACTTCCTTGAGCAGTTTGCTGTTTAACTTACAATAGAAAAGGAACCAAAAAGGCAAATACTAAGTTGCTGCTAGTATGTCAAATATGCATATGGACATCAGTCTTTCCACCACAGGGAAAGCAGACCTAAGCTGCTTCCAAAAGCAGAAAGATAACTTCTCTGCTATGAGATTCATGTTCAAAATTTTGATGCCCAATTATTCTGTCTCAATAGTATAATTCTGAAAATTGGCAATTCCAGAACTAATTCTAAATGGGTATTTGATTTTTAAATATCAAATTTGTCCAGCAAACTTGCATATTCTCTAATCCATCAGCCATTGGAAGCAGAAACTTAGTTATAAGAATATCCTACATTTCTGGCAAACTTCAGTATAACTGAATTGAGTCAATTTAATGGCTTTAGCTGCAACCTAGAATGTCAAATTAATAGCAATTAGGCAATCTCAGCCATACAAGTCAACGAAAACTTCCATTTTGTATGGTGAGTCAAGGCTGAGCTCAATGATCAACTATGTTTATCAACATATGATAGCCTGATCACTATTCTCACCAGTAAACACATATGACGGGCTGATCATCATTCTCATCAGCAATTGTGTCAAGGCAAAGCTTGCTAAGCTTGTATATAAAAATTTCACATACTGTTGAACCCCTTAAAAAAATGTCTACATGCAGACTTGACATACCATCTTTCTCAAACTCTGCAACATCCTCTTCCCAAGCTTTCTTGAATAAATCATCAAACTGTACAGACAACTCATTCTGCAAATACCATTAACAGATTAAACACCAATTGAAAAAAAGATGCCAGAATACAAATTGGTCTATTTCACAAAAGCACATAAATTTGCATCACATGTAATAATTCCACAATAATGCAAAACTGACCAACTTTTCATCTGACGTGCTTTTGAGAGAATTCTGGTCCTGATCTTTGTAGACGTTCCACAAACAAGGATATGCCTTCAGAGAGAGTAATGTCAATAGAACAAGAAAGAACGTAGCAACTAAAATAATTGATTATTTCTCAAACCATACAGGGCTTTCAGCTAAGATTTTCAATTTGCATCCTCAGTTAAGTAAAATACCTGTAGCTCACCAAGGTCTAATCCTTGCTTAAAGCTTGGAGGAACAACCTGAGCAGGACCACCTTTCAAAATTTCTTGCACCCATTCACCATTAGAAGCACCATCAGGAAGAATCCTCTCTAAGGATTGGGAATCCTCTAAACCTCCAGGACGAAATGGACGGCTATTGATGCTTCCTCTTACAAAATCTTTTGCCGGTCCAGCCACACGTGGCAGAGGACCCGAATCTTGAGCTCCTAGCATCAGTTCTGATACGTCCACCTAAAACAATATAAAAATCCAATTCTGTGGCCAAAGTTATGAACGAAAGATAACTCTGATAAGTACGATAATGAAACAACCAATTTAGCAAATGAGTTTATTCAACCTGCACCGAATTGGGTTCCCATTTCCCTTGTTTTGTTTGTCGTCTGAATGGTACTTCCCACACTGGAGCCACAACAGACTGCGCCAAGGATGGCTCTAGGGGAACCTTTGCCATTTCAAACCAATCAAAATCCCACTGCCTTCCAACCTTTTCTGGCGAAAATTCATTGGTGTCCAATCCCATTGATAGATATTTATCCTCTATATGCTCCTTTATTGATTCAGCCGTCTCCCTAGGAAACGCAGGTGGCTAAGATATGTAAAGACATAAGTTAGTAGAGTAGAAAGAATCCAACTCATAGGGTACAAGAAATTATAACCTCCTCTACTCTGCCACTTAAAAAAAATGAAGCACTCAGAGGAATTCGTGAAAGTTGGCACTATACTAATAGCTTATTTAACAACAGAGTCAACTGAAAAAAAAAATCCAAATATTCTTGATTTATATCCCCCACCTAATCAGCAAAACAAATTTCATTCAGGTTGAAAAGCATTATGATTAATAATACCCATTTATCACTTCATGATTCGTTTTTATGTAAGTCAAAGTTCAGTTTCAATAGTTGCAATCCCATATTATTACATATCTTTTGTTTCTGCTAAATTTTGAAAGTGATTAATAACCAACTTTACTTTGCATCTAACATTTACTAAACTACCCACCCACTTATACTTCACAGTTCACAGCTAGTGATTGCATTATGTAGCAGCTGTGGATTAAAAGCCACACAAGCTGAATTCATTAACCATTTTAAGACACTGCAAACATTAAAATGATTGAAAAGAGAAACTAACTAGTAAATGATGGAAGACGAAAATGAAGGCTAGGTTAAGCATAATCACCCAATTCAAGCACTTGTCAGCCAAACCCTAAAAGGTGAAAAAAATGACACCACTTTTAACTTCACTACGAAGTAAAGAACCAAACAACTACAAACACAATCGAGTCCAAATGCTTATTGTCATGTAAATGATGAACTTAAAAAAGCAAAATGAAAATTACAAGGATAAAATCGGGGAGAGATTTTATGGGATCAGTGCGGTCTTCGACGGTGTAGAGCGGCTCGACTCTGAGATGGCCGCTGTGGCCGGAGAATCCGACCCGAAAAGCGAGCTCGTTCGTGGCTTGGATCCTGTTCATTTGCCTTATCGGCGGACTCCGTTAAGAGATTTTTTTTTTCCCTTTTGGGAAATGTAATGACAGTGAAGTGACTTTTGTTTCGTTTTTGATTCAGAGGGTTTATGCTTTTCGCGGGTTTAAAGTGTTGTGCGTGGCAGAGCTCTACGAGAGCAGTCACTCAGTGGTACGGAAATAATAAGATTACGGACAAATTTATAAAGAGTGTCGTTCGGGATTAATCCAGGGATCTTAAGAATAAAATAATTATTATGTTAAAATAATAAAAAATACTTTCAGTAAACATTCTCTCCTTTGAAATTACACGAGAGCTTCTCGGTTAACCATCTTTTTCACCAATATGGACTAATATCAGCTCCAGACCTCCAGTTGCTTTGTCGGAGTTGTGGTTTTTTTCTTTTTCTTTTTCTTTTTTTTCATTTCGAAAGTTGATTATTATTTTTTTAAATATTTATTAGTATATTAGATCATCTCATCACATAGTTGATTTAATAAGTATCAATAGTTAGCTTCTTTCTTTTAGATTTTTTAATTCTTAAAAATGGTCGATCAGGTGGGATATCCAATTCCGTCATCTTGACCATTTGAGAAAATCATAGATTACTCATTGTAAATATTCATAGATTAACATTATAATACATACACAGTTGAATACATAATTTTTATTTTATTAATTGGGGTAAACTTCAATTCATCCCCCTCCCAATAAAAATCTTCAATTTACCCGCCAACGCATGAAAACCTCAATTTACTTTAATTTTTTTTTTCAAAAAATGAGCATAAATAGGGGATTTCTTTACAGTAAACGAGGGTAAGTTAATGTTTTCACATTTTTTAGGGGTAAATTAAATATTCACAGGGCATACATTAAAGTTTACCCTTCAAATTCATTCTAACAGTTTTGTAATATAAGATTTCGATAAAATATAAAGGTTAAAAGTTTTTTTTTCTTTTTTTTTTGTTAAGATACAATTAGCCTCACCCTAAAAGAAAATGGGCTTAAAATTCAAAAATTACAAATGGTACCAACATTGTAATAATGATCGCTTGATCATTATTAGTATTTCAATATATTACTCTGTTGTAGATTGATTCAACGATATGTATATAATAAAATAAAGCCAATTCACACACCAAAACACACACGACATAACATTATGTACTCGTAATGAAATAATTTCTTCATTTATTAAAATACAGTTTCAATTTTGATACGATTGATCATTATTGCAAAAGCACTCATAAAAGATAAAAGAAATATTTGATTATCAAAATCATTTGCATCCCCCTGGGGGACAGTAGTAGATATAGTCTTCGATAGCTTTCTTTAACTTCTCGATCAAACATTCTTCCCTTGTAAGCCCCGAGCAATCAACAATTCCGGGTGATGCTGCGGGATTATTAGAAAATAAAGCATTTTGGTGAGATCCTTGACCAATATGACTGGCTGTAATAATTGTGCATTTAATGTTTGCCACTACAAGCAAAGCCAAGATGATGAAACTAAAATTTTTCGACATTTTCTATTTATTAAGTGAATTATAAGCAACTTAATAAAATTAAAGGAGATGTGTAAAAATCATAAAGTTATGAGTCTCTATTTATATGAATGAATATTAAGAAACTTGCTACAATGACTTTAATGGAATTAAAAGATTCCATAAATAAGGGAAATAAAACATGCTGCATTTGTTTGCATTAATTGTTGATTTTAATATCGTATTACTTTATGAAGGCAATTTCAGTATGCATTTAATTAATATTATCGTTTTTAATATTATTATTTTGTTTAGTTTATTATTAGATTTTTTTCTCTTTATATTAATCATCAAACTATTTTTTAATATAAAAACCATTTACAAGTCTACATTGCCCTTCGTTTAGTTTCATTGGGTGGTATGTGCATAAGACTTTCTCATTAAATTGTAAGAAAATTATTGAAGAAAAATGTTGATTGTTTATTACTATATGTGTCAATGTGTAAGTGTACATAATAAGTAATAATGATAAATATTCAGATTGTCTCCACAGGAATTGATGTTATATGACTTACTACAACAATCTTAATAGTACAATTTTAGCATGAATTAAAATAAAATAATTAATAAAATTAATAAAAAAAATAAATTAAAAATACAATGAATAAAATACAATAAGAAAAATCTTAAGTCAAACACAAGAATATAATCAATGGGAGAGTAGTTGAGTATTTAAATTAATTTAATGATATTGATTGTTTTTCAATTATAGTACTATTGTTACATAATCTATTACAATACTAAGTAAAATCCCTCATATATTTGGGAAATTTACAGTAATAACCAAAAAATTTTTGCTTTTTTTCACTTTAACCCCCCACAAATATTTCTATCAACATTAGCCATTAAACAACCTTTGAGACCAAAATACCCCTCCCTCATCTCTCCCCCAACACTCCCTTTCACTCATCTCTCCCAAACCGATCCAACTCCCATCATCGGCAGCGACATCAACCCTCGTCGGCGGCGGCTCCATCTCTCACCGACATCCGATCTACGATCTACAACCTTCAACAAAACCTAGGTTAGTCATTTTTCTAATTTTCATCAATTTAAAATGAGATTTTAGAATAATAATAGTTATAGCTTGAGAATAATAGTGGTGGTGATGATGTTTGTGGTGGTTGGTGGTGTTTGGGAGTATTGTTTTCGATTTTGGAGTGATTGCGCTTAATTTTGGGGGTGGGGAGGGAGGGGGGCAGGGCGCTCGCGCGCGCCCATCGCTGGGCAGCAGCGCGCGGCCATGCGCGGCCCGCTGTTGCACCAAATCTGGCCTGTCGCACCATTTTTTTGGTGCGACAGGCAAGCCTATCGCACCAAAAATTAGTATTTTTTTTTACGAGTCAATTTTTTTTCTGTAAATGTAATGTAATAATTTTATAAATATTACAGATACATGGCGAAATCAGAATCACTGGATATCGAAGTAGGCAAGATGTATTTTCGTTATGCCGATCACTTTCCTGGTCGAATTTCGAGCATGTGTTTGTTATCTTCGGTCGTAAAAGCCATCGAGGAAAAATTAACGAAGCGGC
Source organism: Citrus x clementina (assembly GCF_000493195.1). Taxonomy (NCBI): domain Eukaryota; kingdom Viridiplantae; phylum Streptophyta; class Magnoliopsida; order Sapindales; family Rutaceae; genus Citrus; species Citrus x clementina. Next base: position 24,185,230 of record NW_006262022.1, read on the forward strand.
AGTTATTCATGTTAAAAAAAGGATATATTTGGGCATTTCTTGGAGTGTCGAAGTTTTCCATTTAGTGGGGTGATTTTGCACAATCTTTTACTGCGGCAAGTGGCCCATGAAGAAGATAGTCGTGAAGATCAGTTATGGTTTCAAATTGGTAAGCATTTGATTCGCTTGTCAATTGTCGAATGGTGCTTGGTTACTGGACTTTCATTTGGTGTTGATACCAATAAAAAAAAATGATGAAATGGAGCAGAGGCTACGGAATACGTATTTTGATTGTGTGCATCGTAAGATTAATGTGAAGCAATTCGATGCAGTATTTAAGGAGTTGAAATTCGAGGAAATGGACGATATGGACGCATTAAAAATTGCGCTGTTTTATTTTGCGGACAGAGTACTAAATGCAAGAAAAAATCACTGTCAAGTCAATTTCGAGTGGCTTGACCAAGTTGATGATATACAGTACTTCCGAAAGCGTCAATGGGGTCTATTATCGTGGGAAATGATTTACGAGAGTCTTGACAATGCACTGTTCGAGAAAGATGAGAAATTTAAGAAGACTCGGTTGAAAAATCTAGATCATAATATTGAAAAATACAATCTTTACGGCTTTATGTCTGGGGTTCAGGTGCGTTTTTTTTCTGCGATATTAATAAGTTTTATAGTATTAAATATTTGATAGTTGTTTTATTTGATTTTTCACTTTGGTTGTTGTAGGCTTGGATTTACGAAGCAATCGGAGGGTTGCCATCAACATGGGTCGTCAAAACGAAGAATAAGATTCCCCGCATTCTGCAATAGAAGCCCATGGCGTCTTCGAGAATCAACTTTGCGGAGGTTTATTCGTTCTTCAACGACGAATCTCGTCTTGTAAGTAATATGTATTACTTATTTTTTTAACTTTACTAAATTTAAGTTATGTATACTTACTCAATTGAATTTATGGCAGGGGGACGTTTTACAAACTCTTGAGCCAAATTCAAAGGAGAGTAGCAGAAAATATTGGCTCTCTGTGAAGGATTACGTGCCAAGCATTCCAGACTGGGTTCATAAGGTCGGTATACTATAAGTACTAACAATTTTTTAATCAAAATATTTGACTTTTCATTTACTAATTTTAAATGATACTTTATACAGCACCAATCCTCAATCAACGCGATGCCGTCGGTTACAAGGCAATCAGACGAGCATGACGATCATGACGACATACCAAACCCAATACCAGAGCAGCGTCATGACACTTCTGAGGATGAGGTGGCTGTTGATGACCACCAGCATCAAACAGAAAACTCTGATGACGCACGGGATTCTGAGGTTATAAATAATATACGATATTTTTCCTTTATAAATTATTAATTTTTTATTGTTATTCTAAAGTTTTATTTTTTTCTTTTGTAATAGTCGAGGACAAAACAGTTTAATGATTACATACAACGACGGCTGGATAAGATTGATCGTAACGTGTATGAAATAAAGTCAGAATTAAAAGATTTTAAAGAAACCGTTGTTGGCTTCATCGAAACATTTTCTAAACGTCCAAATAAGGATTCTCCCCCTGCACGCTCGTATGCGGTGAGCAAATTTAAATTTAATAATTATGTTCGTTTAACTTTTAATTTAATAGTTGTTTAATATGTTCTTCTTGGCGAATGGACAGGCCCCGGATGACTATGGAGTGTGTACTGACGTGGGCAATGAAAATTTGTCTACGCCCACGTCATTGTATAGTTTATACGGGGATGTTAGTGGGGAGAGGGTGCAGGTGTTCACTGAGGTGCCTCCAGGCGTTAGTAAGTTCGGCCGCGCGTACATACCGTCGTATGTTTATAACAGTCCTTACATGATTCCTCCGGTCATGCGAGGACAACACGTTCGGCCTTTACCTCGACCCCAAATCATGGAGCATGCGATTGACATGAGTACGAGTGTGGATGTAAATCCACTTAGAGGATTGGAGGACTCTAGTCTGTTTGCTGAGTTTGATCGATGGTTCACTAGTGATAGCAGAGTCCGCCGGAGAGTCCAGCACCCGCGGTCATTCTTTGAAATAATTTTGGGTACAGCTTCGATGGGATGGCTAGGCGATGAGGTATTTTTATTTTCAAAATTATGTATACTGTTGTGGCTTTGTTTCACCAAAATTTTTCTTTTTAATCGTTATATTTCTGTTTCTCAACAGCATATTCACGAGTATTTCCGCTTGATTAGCGAGAAACAACGGCAGTATCCAAATGCCTTACTCCAACGTGTCACACATACTGACACATTTTTTTGGGTAACGTGCCGACAAAACTTATAAATACTATTTAATTTTTTTTAATTATTGCCTTTAAGTTTTGTTTATTTATGCATTTCTTGGTTATCTATGTACTAGGTGTTCTTGAATCAGTTATGGAACAACGGGGATTGTGCGGTCGATTCATTAGTATTCGACGACCGCGTGAATAGTTATCTTTGTGGGCGACAGCACACAATGTCCAAATCAATGACGGATGTCGATATGGTATGTATTTTATTGCATTTTATATACAAGTTGTCGATTTTTCTTAGTTGTTTATCAATTTCATATATAACGAACATGTTTTTGTATTTTTATATACAGTTACTCATCCCTGTTAACTTGGACGGCGAGTATTGGGTACTGGCACGAGTAGACTTTCGGAAAAACAAAGTCTGGATTTATGACTCATTACTCACATGCCACGACGACAAAAGATACAGGTTGAAATTCAAGCCACTTGAAGTTATCTTCCCTCGATGGTTGAAATATGTTGGGTTCTACAACATCCGACCTGAGTTGCGGAGTGCCGACCCCTGAAAAGTTATCGCAGTTAGGAGCGCGCCACAACAGGAGTCCGGAACTGGCGATTACGGTGTTTTTGTATTGATGGTTACGATGTATTTAATGTTCGGATTTGGATTAGAGTTTAACGCTAGTCATGTCGAATACTTTAGAAAGAAGATTGCGGTTGACATATTTAATGACGATATTGTATTATAAATCGTTGTAGTAATTTGAATTTTTAAACTTGAATTTTTTTTTAAATTTGCGCACTTAAGTTTATATAATTTTAATGCTCACATTTTAATATTTTAAAATAAAAGAAAGTTTTATGACATATAAGTGTACAATACACAAAACACAATAACAACTAACTTCGAGTCGACGCAATTGGATTCTTACATCGCTTACGATTATGGCCCAGTTTATGACACCGCCCGCATCTTACAGTTTGCCTGTTAACGTCCTCGCCAGCCGAGGGTATTCTGAGCTCTTTACGATGGCTAGGTGGTGGTGCCTCAACTGGTAGGTATACTTGCATCTCCTGAATTTCATATGGAATTTCCCAATCAGCCACATCACCAACTGGCTCTACTGTGCATAAGCCATCGCCAACGATTCTATAGTGTAAAAGTTCGAGCATAGGTTAATAAAATCCACCCGGTGTGTTAGACACGCCGCAATTGCATGAGCACATACAAGCTGATCAAGATGAAACACTCTGCATGTGCAAGTTCTTTGTTGCAAGTCAACCAAACCTTCCTTAAGCCCACAGCCTACCACTTGAAATCGATGCGGAGACACTGGCCGAACTATCATTCTTTCAGCTATAGTTCTCCTCTCGGTGACTATTTCATCCGCCCATGTTGTTAGCCGAGTAGTCATTGATTCAGCCACAATTTTTCTATCATAGAACCATTGCTGCATTGTTTTCCTAAAGTGATCAACAAGATGAGTAACATGAAATTTTCGAGGTTCCCGCATGAAAGAATTAACACTCTTCGCGATGTTGGTGGTAAGTATGATGTACCTCCTACCTTCAAACTGAGACCTTGCCCAATTGCACGTACCGACATTATTTTCTAGGTAATCAGCCGCACCCGAGTGGATCATCCACAACCCTTCAAGTTGTCTCTTAAATTTCTCGTGGCCATATGCTTTTGCTGCATTAATAAAGGCAGGCTCAAATTGATCCCAAAGAGCTTTGGACATTCTAAATTGAGACTTAATGTTACCTTTGACGTGATAAAAACAAACGCCATGAGTTGCATTGTGAAATACTTTAAGAACGGCTCTCCTTATGGCAGTGCATCAATCAGAGATAATTACCAACTCAGGTCTATCATCAATCACTCCGTGTAACTTCATCATAAGTCATTCACAAGTATCATTGTTTTCTGAATTCATGATCTTAATGGCTAACAGATACAATTGATTGTTACTATCAAGACATGTTGCCGCGAACATGCTTCTACGATATAGTCCCTTCAGATGAGTACCATCTACAGCAATGACATGCCGAATGTACTGCATAAAACCCTTGATGGAAGATCCGAGTGCTACAAAATAGTACAAGAAATTACCATCTCCATCTTGCTCGAGGTGAGTGAATGTACCCTCATTAGCTGTAGTTAGTACGTGAGAGTATTTAGGGAGCAAGTTGTATGACTCTGCAGGGTTGCCTCGAACTATTTCAAGACCAACTTCTCTCGCCCGATATGCCTGCTGGTATGTTAACTGAACACCGTATTCCTGTTGCATATCTGTTCTTATGTCATTCGGAGTATAAATCCTCTTGTCTTGAATATATTTTTCTGCGATAATATGACCGACAACCCGGCTCCTTACTTGATGACGTCCATCAACCAATACCTCATTATGACAAGTGTGTACATTGTCAATTCTCTTCACCACCCAAGGAACATTTTGCTCGTTCGAACATCTAGTTGCTCGAATACGCCATTTACATGATTCTGAACAACAGTGAGCCTCGAAACGTGTCGTAGTAGACCGTGCAATCTTGAAATCAAACTTATCTCTAAAGGCAACCTTGCGTAGTTGTAATATAAACTCATTCTTCTCAGCAAATAGCTTACTCACACTGATATCATATGAATCACAACTGCTAACAAAGCTTGGAGCAACCATGTTCGAAGGCAAAGTTGGAGTAAGACTTGTAAGGGGGTCAATTTGCCTTCTCGATCGCACCATAGAAGGACTAGGTCTATTGCCTCTGTTATTCACAGGAGTATTGTCTTCACACTCATCGTCGTGCTGAAACGACGGAACATTCGAAGGACTGGCTCCTCCATCATCACCATCATTATTGAAATGAGTGCCCCTCGTATTATTAAAAGGTTCTGCACAAACATTATCCCCCTCTGTCTCATGATGAAAATCATCATTGTCCCGAAAATCATTGTTGTGATACGGAGAATACTGTTGCTCCGACGACGTCGTTATTGGAAATACCGTTGCTCCGACGACGTCGTTATTGGAAATACCGTTGCTCCAACGACGTCGTTATTGGAAATACCATTGCTCCAACGACGTCGTTATTGGAAATACTGTTGCTCCAACATCCTCTAACGTAACGCCGTTATCATCAATGTTGTCATAATTGTCGTGGATTGGAGAGTAATATTGTTGCAGCGATATTGTCCTTAGCAATACCTCTTCATCATTATCGGGGCCAGACATATTTGCTCTAAACGAAGTTTCTGTATCGACATGTGGCTCAATACCTTCGCTCGAAACTCGAGGTGATGTGGTCACGAATATAGGAATGCATCCAAAATTGGCTACGTCGGATGCGATATGCAACACAACCCTCACCATTTCATCATCAAATATATCCATGGGCAGTGCACATATATGATATAATGTGTTACTAGACCTCAAAGTTGTCTTCATTGTAATACTATATTCATTAGGGTTTATTTGTAACACCTCGTATACTCTTGCCAATAACTGATCAAACAGACAATTTTTCCCAACCAAAAAAGCTCGATTTTTACCATTCACATACTCCATACGGCCATCCTCTAATGTCTCCCACCAACCATCGTAACACAATTCAAGTACAACTGAATCCATTAAGCTTGAAATTATAAAAAAAAAAATTAATTGGATCCGGATCAAATTAATACAGTTTTAATGAATCTCCAAGGCCAAAAATTTTTGGTGACAGGGTGCTTGTCGCACCAAGACTTGGTGCGACAGGTGCCTGTCGCCAGAAACTTTTGGTGCGACAGGCACCCTGTCGCCAGATTCACCCACGACTCAGTTCAGCAAGTTCAGAAAATAACTCATACCACTAAGTGATGCCGATTAGTGTTGGATTTGGATAGATTATGATCGGATTTCACCTTTACTGTTGTCTTTTGCCGTCGACGTTGGTTGATGATTAAGCTGCGTTTTGTTTGACGATATGAGAGAAAGATTGTTACTTTTGGTCTGTAAAGAAGGGTAATTTGGGGAGAAAGGCTTGTGTTTGGCTAATGTTGATAGAAAAAAATTGAGAGGATTAGTTGTGAAAATAACAAAATATTTATGGCTATTTTCATAAATTTTCCCATATATTTTCAGAGGTCATATATTGAATATGTTATATGTAATGTCAGCTCGCGAAGCTACAACTTTATTTTTTTGGTGAAAAAAAATAAGGTCTTTAATTAATTACAAATATTTCGGACAATAGTACCTAATTGGTCAGCGGCAAACAACGGCCAACGGGTCCAAGTGCCGCTACCTAATGTGTTCAAACTTTTCTGTTATTTGTGTAAACTACAAGGGTCCAATTGATAATTAACCCAGTCCCAATCCAATATTCAGCAAGGAAAAGAAGATGAAAAACAAAAAAAAAAAACCTATTTCTGTCCATTCGTTTATTGTGATCCGAAATCACCAAACCCTGCCACTGCCTCCTCTCCTCCGTTCCCCCGTTCCCCCGTTCCCCCGTTGTGCGCGCCATCTCTCCGTCAGTTCATGCCTTTGCTGTCGCACGGCCTCTTGTAAATATACTATTTTCCATTTTCCCCCCTCCCTTCAACTAATCTAGTAACCCACCGCTTTCATATTAGTCGTGCTGGTTAGCAAAGTTATATAAAGATAATTTGAGAGAAGTGAAGGCAGTAAAAAATATATATATAAGTAGATGGCTCATCGATTGTTAAGAGATCACGAAGCTGATGGCTGGGAACGGTCTGATTTTCCCATCATTTGCGAGTCATGCCTCGGTGACAATCCCTATGTTCGAATGGTAATTCAAATTTCAGAAAATTGATTTTTAATTATTTTATTTTATTTTAATTTTAGGAATGGTTCCCTGTAATTGATTTTGATACTTGGCCTGTTTAAGTGCTTTAGCTAGAAATAGACCCAACCCTCGAAAAAAGAAAAGAAAAGAATGATTATATTTGATATGGAAGAGCTGGAATCACCCTTTCACCCTCTTGATTTTGTTAACTTAGACTTCTAATGGTGATTTTCAGATGGGTCGAGTTTGTTAACACCCTGCTTTCATTAGAGCTAGGTCACTTTGCTTTAAAGTGGAACTTCTTCTAGCTAGATAGGATTATGTCAACGGTTAATTAAACCAAAATGTTAGTTATTATTCAATGATTATGGAATTTGGTTTCTTGTTGCAAGCATGTAAACAATTGATCCTATCATATTCTCTTTTATAATTGTCTATGCTGTGTTCAGTTAGAGTTTTGAAGAATATTAGTTGGTGGGTATGAGTTTTAGATGAGGAAAATGTTGTATTGTATGATTTATTATTTATTAAATTTTGTTGCTTTGTAGTGCTTGACCTAGATATGGTTTTGATTTTAGTTTGTTTTAATGTATTGTTGTTGGGGGCATATTTGGATGCAGACCAAAGCAGACTATGATAAGGAGTGCAAGATTTGCACGCGGCCGTTTACTGTTTTTAGGTGGAGGCCTGGTCGTGATGCAAGATTTAAGAAGACTGAGATTTGCCAGACATGCAGTAAGTTGAAAAATGTTTGTCAAGTATGTCTTCTGGATCTGGAGTATGGATTGCCTGTTCAAGTTCGAGATACTGCTCTGAGTATCAATTCCAATGATGCCATTCCAAAGAGTGATGTAAACAGGGAGTACTTTGCCGAGGAACATGACCGCAGGGTATGTGCATTCTACAGTTCAAGCTAGTTCTAGTGGCTTTTATGTTCATGCAGCAAATTTTACTAGTGTTGTTATTTTGTTATGGGATCGACTCGAGCTGCTAATATAAGTTAATATGTGCTGTGATTTATTTATGCAATTATGCTTGTTCCTAGACTATATTTTCAGTCGATGAAATTATTGCAAGTAAAAATGTCTGTTTATGCATGTGTATTATTGCTCTAATTATTTTACGTTTGGTGTAGTGTCGTGATTTCTAATAATCTTCTCGTCATCATTGTTTTTTCTCTTATAATTATGCATTGAGTATGTTTCATAGGGATCAATTATTGGGAATTTGCAAAGTTATGGAGTTGAGTATACCTTCATTATGTAATTTTTGTTGTTCGTATGTTTTGTATATCTGCCGTGGTTGCGGAAGCCCAAATCATTGTTTATACTCTGTAATCCCTCATTTTCTTTCCATATCTCTTAGTAGAGTTCTAATATTTACAAGCTTCTAAGGTGGAAATCTATGTTTGGTTGACTTAATCTTAATGGCAGATCCATACCGATTATTTCGGCTGTAAGCTTTATAGTTTGTAAATGAAAATGTTTTTGCTATTAGTTTCTCTTTTGCGTATATTGTCGATTTCCCAATTCTTTAACTCTATTGTATTATGATTTGTATTGTTGTCCCTTGCAGGCTAGAGCTGGTATAGACTATGAATCCTCATATGGGAAGGCTCGACCAAGTGACACTATCCTGAAGCTTCAGAGAACACAGCCTTACTACAAAAGAAACAGAGCACATGTTTGCAGTTTCTATGTTCGTGGTGAATGCACAAGAGGTGCTGAGTGTCCATATAGGCATGAGATGCCTGTAACTGGGGAGTTATCTCAGCAAAATATTAAAGATCGTTACTATGGGTAAGTGCAATAGTTGATAATCCCTTCAGTCTGGCACACTCTTTAGCTCCTGTTTCTTCCATTGTTTTTATTTATTTGTTTGTTTTCATTTCCTTTCTGATGGTTAAGCATGCTATCTGTTATCCTTTAATGGGATATTATGCTGTCGTGAATTCCCAATTATTTAGTGGTGTCAGAATTTATTTGGCCATTCCTTGGCTGTTGCCCTGATCATTTTGGGTGAAGCTGTTTTTTGTGAATTATTGTACTTTTGAAGGAATGGACTTAGATTCCTGTTTGCTTTGTTTGAAATGGTTATTTCGTTCATTGTCCTTGTGGAAATGTGGGACTAGATTTGGTGTCAAAGAGTGAGGGGTTTGATCTTCTTCTGCTTTTTGATACCTTCGCTTCTCAATCAAATAGTTAAATTATGTCAATTCATACACACCCTTGAGCAAAATTTCATGTTAATGTTAAATGTTAGAAGGTTGCAGTCTTTGCATGAAATTAATTTCATTTTTCTTTTCTGAAATGTTTGCAGGGTGAACGATCCTGTTGCGCTGAAGCTACTTAACAAGGCAGGTGAGATGCCCTCCCTGGAACCTCCTGAGGATGAAAGCATTAAAACTCTTTATGTTGGTGGGGTTGATGCAAGAATCACTGAGCAAGATCTAAGGGATAACTTTTATGCCCATGGTGAGATTGAATCCATAAAGATGCATCCACAAAAAGCATTTGCTTTTGTAACCTACACAACAAGAGAAGGTGCAGAGAAGGCTGCAGAAGAGCTCTCTAACAAACTTGTCATAAAGGGTCTTAGGCTGAAGCTCATGTGGGGTAAGCCCCAGACACAAAGGCCTGAGGGTGAAAGCTCGGATGAAGTGAGACAACAGGCTGCGATTGCTCATAGTGGGATGTTGCCTCGTTCACTGATATCGCAGCAGCAGAATCAATATCAGCAACCTGGTGCTCAGGACCAAGCTGCACCCACCCCCTACTTCAATATTCCTCCTCCACCTCAGCAGGATAGAGCCTATTATCCATCAATGGATCCTCAAAGAATGGGAGCTCTTGTCCCAACCCAGGAAGGGGAGAACAAGTCTGGTCCAGAGAAGCAGCAACAAGGACAGCATTATCCCTATCGACCACCCATGCCGCCTCCACATGGGCAATATCCCCAGCAGCTTTATCCGCCATATGGGTATATGCCACCTACGGCGCCCTACCAGCAGTACCCTCCACTCTATCAGTCTTCAATGCCCCGGCCTAATGCTCCACCATTGATGCAACAGTATCAGCATCAGCATCCTGGGCCACAGACATCTGTACCCCCTTCATCGGCACCGCCGGGGCCTCCACCCGTTGCATCTGCCCCATCGACTTCTGGTCCCCCAGTTTCTGCATCACAAGGGTTACCACAACAGTGAAACTGAAACCATACTGTTGCTTTTTAGCTCATGGCTATCTAATGTAATTTTGGTCTGACCCTCATTTTTTCTATTTTTTGGGAAAAGTCTGCCCCTCTTTAAGACTTTTTTTTTTTTTTTGGGGACCTACAAATTCCATTACTTTTAATGTGGGTTTATACCAGTATTCAGAATTTTCGAAGTTAGTGGTCTTTGGTATCTGGTGGTGGTCATTTCATTACTTCCTCTTTTTGAATTTTTGTGCTAGTTTTATTTTTCATTTTGTAAGTTTTTACTGTTATATATCTCCGGTGTTTTGTGTGGCTCCTGAGGAGGGATGCGTGCATTGTTAGTTGAGTCAAACATATCCTATTTTTGAGGGAAGTTGGATAAGTATAACGGTCTTTTAAATCACCAACTGTAAGAGGGTGGCAATTTATTTGTCCAGGTTGAGTCAAATGTATCCTATTTTTTCGTTGGATAAGTGCAACGATCTTTTATATCACCCTCAACTGGTATAAATTACTGAGCTAGTGTGCTGAGATCAAGGAAATAACCATCCATGACAATGAGCCAATTTAAGCTTAGAGAAGGCACTATAGGCAGGGGTTAGCAAATTCAATTAAAAAATTCTATAAGACGTCAACATGCTCTGCCATTTAATATGATCTATAACAACAACTCAACATCCCTTGAATTTCAGCTCATTTTCAGTTTAATGAATTCATTTCTTTTTCTATGCACCAAATAGGAAGATTTATGCTGAAACTCCCTTCAGCATACTCTTAACCATATTTATTTTGTGGTTGGCAGGTGTGGGGAGTTGCATTTGGATTCATGCTATTATTTCCTGAAAAAACAAATTTAGCTGTTGAAATTATTTTTTGGCATCATATTACTAGTTGCCTGATATCAGTTGTTACGAAAAAATATGTCAATGAGATTCTTTGCTTAATAATGGGAATTTGTATTGAGCATTGGTTTTTGAATTATGGTCATTGGACTCGAATTATGGTCATTGGACTTTAGAGTAATGACATATAGGTATATTTGGCATACCGTATTACATGGGATTATATTATTAGTTAATGTAATGCAATCTCATGTTTGGCAAATTTTTTTATTCATACTATGATGTATCGTAATATAAAGTAATGATAGACATCGTAAATTTTTTATTTCAAATTTTATCGCAAATGAAATGTCATTCATTGATTAGTTGATAATTTTTTATAAAATCTAAGTGAACTAATTTTATTATTCTCATCAACCAATTAATGAATGACACATCATTTAGCATAATTTTTTTGGATAAAAATTTTATAATGTGTAGCATTACTCTAGAATACATCATAATGTGAATAGTTCTGCATTAAAAAAAAACGAACATGGGGTTGGGTTTATGTAGTATGGCACTATTCACATGATTTTTTTTTTACTTTCTTTAGTTAAAATAATAATAAATATATATAATATTAAATAAAATTAAAAACTCAAATAATCCGAAAGTATTAATTTAATATAAATATAAATATTAAAATAAAAATATTATTTTATAAAATACCATCTATATTACATTAAACATAAATATTGTATTATAATTTAATACAATATAATATAATATAACTAGTGTAATACAATACATTGTACTAAAAACGCCCTTATAATATTTATATATATAGAAAATCTTGATGAATAATCTTAATTAAAAAGTTAGTAGATTTAAAAAAATAACAATGAAAGGCATAATTTATTTTCATTTCGTAACTTGATGAAAACTCGACTGATAAAAATAAATAAATAACAAAAGACTCAATTCAAAAGAGCATTAAAATTTAAACTCCACCTGGATCCAAATTCCGACACGTGCTCATCCTCAAGAGTGGTTTCTTACCGTTGGATTGACTTTTCTGAATGGTAAATAACAGAAAAGGATCCTTTCATGATATGATCTCTTCTGAATTTTTTAAAATCTTTTACCATATATCTTTTAGTGGTAGTGTATGAATAAAATTTAATTATTTATTTATTTATTATTTATTAACTATCAATAAATAATTAAGTTATTTACTCAGAACATGATGAAATCACAATAGAATCATGATCCGTAAATAAAAAGCTACGTTAACCAATGAGGTCATACTTGGCGTTTTCCACATTTTCCCTCCTCCTTAAAAAAAAAATTAAAAAAAAAACTCTTTGGTTAAAAAATTGAAAAAAACTCAACTATTACGTGGCCCACTCTGAGGTAACGCATCAGCTTTTACGGACGCCAAAGAAGAATCCAAAATGGAATTAAATGTTGCGTCACGTCCGCTTCTCTGGAAACTTCTCTCAAATCATTCGCAATATAACGCACTTGCTTATCAACGTTGTTGAATTTAGTGATAAGATCTTGTGAGATCGAAAGAGAAGCGAACTCTAACCCAAGGAAGAATCTCGAAACACACAGGCAAGAGAGTAGATTTTACAAGTACTTGATACGGTACGTTCCTCGCTTTTGTTTCCGCCATAGTTATTTGTAATTTTGATTCCCGATGAGATCTTTAGTTTCATAGAATTTGCTTTTAGTTATTTAGCAAAATTAATTAAAATTCAAGTAAAAGTAGTAGAATTGAAATTTTCTGGTATAATTTGAATATAATATTTGCAATTTTTTAGCATGTTGGTATAATTATTTGTTTCCGGAAATTAGAAATACAGAACAGAAGATTGAGAAGAGTCTTGAAAGGTAGATTTTAGATGCTAATTTAGAATTGTATATCAATTTATTTTACAATTGGAGCACTAAAGTTTCTGATATAATTTAATTAGGATGCTGGCAATCTTTAGCATTTTATGTATAATTCTTTGTTTCTGGAAATTGGTGAAACAGAAAATTGATTAGGAGTTTTTAGAGATATAATTTTGATGCGATCTTAAAATCTAATTTTAAATTTGAAGATAGTTTTATTTTTCTTTTTCGATGTTGTAATTTTGTATCTAAATTGAAGAAGAAAGGTCTCAAGTGTATGTTTGGATGAAGATTTTGTGTTTAATTAGTTTGTGTAATTGTATATGTATTTGTAAATTAAGTGGCTTTTTTTCTAGTAAAAAAATGAAATAGAATTTAATATCACATGCAATTGATGATTAAGAATGACGTCTTGGCTTTTGATTTGTTATAGATGTCTTACTCTAGGAGGTCAAGGTATTCACGCTCTTCTTCACCATACAATAGATACGGCAGGTCAATGTCTAGGTCAATGTCTCGCAGCCGATCAAGGTATTATATATGCTCTTCCTTCGTTCATTTTTCTGTTTGTGCTGGTTTATTAATTTTGTGAATGTTTTCATTTTAAATTTTCTTGGCAGGAGCCGATCAAGTGATGCGGAAAATCCTGGCAACAATTTGTATGTAACAGGATTGTCACCTCGTATCACCAAAAGAGAACTTGAGAAGCATTTTGCAGCTGAGGGAAAGGTTAGCATTTTATTCATTGTTTTTCTTTTCCATTACTCAAAAGGCTGATGAGTGAAATCATGGTTTGATGCTATGTGAGAGTGATTCTTATGTGCTGTTTTTGTCTTTAGGTGATTGATGTTCACCTTGTGGTCGATCCGTGGACAAGAGAGTCTCGTGGTTTTGGGTTTGTTACGATGGCCACAGTTGAGGAGGCTGACCGTTGCATCAAGTATTTGGATCGTTCTGTTCTTGAGGGTCGCATCATTACTGTGGAGAGGGTAATAGTTTACACAATTCAAGCCTGTTGGTTTTACTGATGGATTCATTGAATTCTTGATTATTGTTCGCTTATCACTGTATTCAAATTTCGGATGATTTGTTATTGGTTCTTGGAATTTGAAAGTTGTTTGCTTCTTTCGACTTTGAAGTTTTTGTGGCAGCAGGTTAGCTGTGTGTAGCAGCTCTTCACCAAACTCCAAAAGTCATACAACTTAACAAACAAACAAATCAAATACATCAACAAGAATCAGACTGTTAGGGTTGTATGCCCTGCATTTCTCTCTTCTTTTAGCAATTAAATCTTGTGCTGTTCAGTTTATTATTATAATGTTGATAATTGAATCAATTTTATGCAACTAAGTATACCTGAATGTATTTGTGATATATCCTATCTATTAAAAGTATAGGGAAAAAAGCAAGGTAACAAATGCATCTTCCAGCCATCTCCTTTTTGTTTATTGGTTTGCTAATTCGTCCATCTCACTCATCTCTTGTAGGCAAGGAGGCGGAGAGGGCGAACTCCCACTCCAGGAAGGTATTTGGGGCTGAGAACCATTCGTGGTAGGTGACTTATGCCCTATTGATCTTGTAATGTTACATATCTTTTAGTAGGTAGTTGTGATTATCTCTTTGCATTGTTGATGTTGATGCAGTCTGTCGTCGATCACCTAGCAACTCTCCTCCTCGTCGATCTCCAAGCTACTCTCCTTATCGTTGGAGCAGAAGTCGTTCTCCCAGTTATTCATCTGAACGGAGCAGGGACAGATCTTACTCTCCTGACTATAGGAGGAGGAGGCCTTACTCCCCTAATTATAGCCGGCGTAGATCATACTCATCTTACTACAGTCGGCGCCGTTCTTATTCTCGTTCCCGTTCCCCTTATAGTAGGTCTCCAGATGACCGCGGCTATCGGAGGTGTGACCGTTCTTACTCTCCATATGACTCCAGATATGATGACCGTTACCATCGGAGGCGTGATCGATCATACTCTCCATATGACTCCAAATACGATGACTGTTACTATCGGAGGCGTGACCGTTCATACTCTCCATCTGAGTCATCGGATGGCCGATACTATGGAAGGCACCGTTATCGTTCAATTTCCCGAAGTCCTACACCGCCGCGAAGGAGAAGCTCTAGGAGGAGCTATTCACGTAGTATTAGCCCCAAACGGAGGATTAACTCAAGAAGCTCGAGGAGGAGCTACTCTCAGAGTGTATCCCCAAGGCCTAGGAAGAGTCTTTCCTGTGGGGGGTCATCCAAGCGGGGTAACTCTCGAGGGAGCTACTCTAGGGGCCCTTCTAGGAGCCCAAGTGCAAGTTCTAGATCTCTCTCAAGATCTGTTAGCTCTAGGTCTACTTCACCGAAATCATCATAAGATGAACTTGACTGTCCTATGTATAAGGGCTGTGCTTTATAGATATCTGGCCATGCAGGCATCCTTCTGCATATGTGGGAGTTTATTCTTCAGTTTATTCTTCAGTTATGCAGTGACCTAGTTTGTGACTGTTATTAATAATTGGCTTATGGCAAATATTAACCCCTGATATTATTATGAGCCGTCTTTTCCTCCTGTTTTTTTCGCAATGTTTAATTTTGATTGACTTAGTTTTATTCGATGTCATGACTAGCAACTTGTTTCTGCGATTGTGGTTTTGTTCTTCATGCTGCAGGGGTGGGTTGGATTCCAAATTTTATGATTTTGTTTAGGCTGGCGCTAAGTTACGTTCACGTAACTTGCGTCCCTCTCACGGTTATAGTTACCGGCTTTACCAGGGATACTGTAACTGTGAGAGGGACGTAACTTAGGCCCTCCCTTTTGTTTATTATGGCCTGTTTAAAGATCCTGTTTAAGTCGATTATACCTTATTTATTTTCACTTGATTTTACTGCCAAAATAAGATTTCTGATGGTGCCTTGTGGATTCTGTGCCTGGATTTTGGATATTTCCTAGGATCTTGCTCCATGCAAACCCCGTTCTTTTTAATACCGGACGCGTGGTGTGACTTTCATATGAAGTGTTGTAAATCATCGATGCAGGTGCATTTCGGTGCTCGGCTCCATTTATTCAATTTTATAGTACAGAAACAAAGATTGCTCATGCTACACGGCATTTGCAGTTCTTCGAGGAGCCAGAATGTTACATGTGGATAGCCGGTGCTAGCCCACAAGCAGAGCACGATCTTTGGGGGTAAAAGAAAAACAAAAAAACAAAAAAAATGGTATATCATAATTCCTTCGTACTATATCTGTAATGACAAATGATGTAATTCTTCAAAACCTGGAAATTCTTATAAAGATAGAATTGTTTAAGAAATTACAACTTAAAACTTATCTGACAGAGCGATGTTTGAGTAATCAAATGATGGTTAAGACGGAGAGACAAGTTTAGTTAATGATCCCCACAGATTGTGGATTTCCTTTCATTTTCTTCCCATCTTAATACATCCTTCCAAGAAATTATATAACCTATTGCACATGAAATTTTTTTGCACTTGAATCATGCTGTACGGCATTCTGTTATGTTCCAGATTTCCTTAGCATACTGTGCAATTGTGCGATCACTGCTGAATTTCCCACTGCCAGCTGTACTTAATATAGACATCTTCAGCCACTTCTTCCGGTCCCTGACAGGAGACATACATCGCAATAACATAAGATACAATATTAGAATTTATAAGTATATTGAATATCATAAAGACAGCCAGGATACAAGAACGAAACAGCAACTTGAGATCATTAGGGTTCACGTTTTATTTTAACTTACAGACTCAGTTCAGTTTGAGCTTACAGCTTATGTTGGCTAGTGAGCTAAAATTATTTGCTTTCACAGCATGTCTGTCCAACCTCTACATTTTCCTTTTGTATCAAGCTAGGGGAAAGTTAAAACAACTTCATGGTGTGTGGTTTTCTTGTAAAGAAAGAGTAAGTTTGATATTTTAGATCTAAGGAAGAGTGTGCCTCGTTTAGGCTGGTAAAAGAAACACATTTGTGTTTGAGGAAAGAGAGTGACAACAAGGTCAGATGTCATCAAAGTCAGTCTCGTAAAGTTTTTATATATGATTCTTTTGCAAGCAGATAAAATACTGCATTACAAGTCTATTTCAAAATATAATACTTTTGGACTTGATATTAGGATTGCGAATGTCTTACTTGTAAGCTTGGTCAACTCTGTCCTGAGCCTCTAAGTAACTTGGGAAGTCATAACCAACTAGAAAATAATCACCACGACCATAACCAGTGTTCCCCTCCAGGGAATCAAGAAGCGGGTTGTAGTCATAGCTTCCAAATGCTCCACTTCTTATAAATTGCTTGGCCTCTTCAAACCGAGGATCTGGTTTGAACTGTATGATTGACATGGCTAATGTTAGACAAGGAAATTCAAGTCGCATGGTCAATACTTGGTATCATCTCAAAATAAAATATTGGCTGTTTAATCTACTGAACTAACGGAAGAAACAGAAATTCATACCAATCCATCTTCTCTTTCCTTACGCAGCTTAGGGACTTGTTCTGCTACTGCACCAAAGAGAAAGAAATTCTCCTCTCCTATCTCCTGCCTGATTTCCACATTAGCTCCATCCAATGTTCCTATAATGAGGCAACCATTTAGAGAAAATTTCATGTTGCTTGTGCCACTTGCCTCCATGCCTGCTGTGCTAATATGCTGAGATAGCTCACTTCCTGGAATAAGCAACTCTGCAACAGAGACATTGTAATTTGGAACAAATACCACCTTCAAATAACTATTGACCTCAGGATCGGTGTTGACGACTTCACCAACATCATTAACCAACTTTACTATTCTTTTTGCGTTTGTATATGTTGCAAATGCTTTCCCTCCAATCATAATGGTGCGTGGAGTAGTTTTCTTCCGCTCCTGAGGGCTCATCTCCTGTCGTAGTCTTTAAGGTTAGAGTGAAATTGCAGTACAATACATGCTTAAGACAGAACAAACAAATATACATGAGTTATTTAAAAAAAAAAAAACCTAATATGCATGAATGTACGAAAACAAGTTTACGCATGCATATCTTTGATGAAAGTTTTATTACATATACACACACTTATTCTTGCCAAAGTTGAAAATACAGAAATGAATCCATGAAAAATACATAAAGATGGATGTGGCATTTAGTAGAAACAGAAGGAATGGGCATCGTGGAGAGTTTGATTATAAAGATCCTGGTATTTGGTGAATTGAGCTACAAAATTGGTCTACATGACCATATTTGAATGATAATTGTCATTAACAATGATTAACAACTTACGACTGGAAGTGTCATAAGCTTATAATACCTTCAACTTCTTGTATCTGTAGATTGCGCCCAAAATATTTAGCAGTTGTCTCTTGTATTCATGAATGCGCTTGACTTGTATGTCAAATAAGCTATTAGGATCAATCGTTACACCTGTTACTCGCCATATGTAGTCTGCCAAATGTTTCTTACTGGCCATCTTAGCAGATTCCCATTCAGCTTGGAGTTCTGTGTTGTCAGCAAACTTTAGAAGCAAGTATCAGTAAAACAACTACATTATCGCTGATTACAGGAATCATTTCCTTCTAGAAACTTTTATTTCATATATACCTGACGAAGACCTACAAGCAGGTCAAGGTTTGTAACCCACTGATCGGTTTTTAACCATTTTGTGATAATTTTGCTGAGCTCAGGATTGCAAAACCGGAGCCATCGACGAGGAGTAATGCCATTAGTTTTATTTTGGAGTTTGTTTGGCCATAGAGAAACATAGTCAGCGAACAAGTCGGCCTTTAAGATATCACTGTGCAACTGAGCAACACCATTTACCTGTAAAGGGATCAGCTATTTTAGGCTAAAGACTTAGATCAAATCCAATCAGATCCAAAAAGAAAAAGAGGCTCCCCACTAAAAAAATAAAAGGTAGAAGAGAGTTAAAATAGTTAAGGAATGACAAATCAGGGACTGGAAAGAAAAGTAAATGAATGTATCCGAACTAATAGTCGTTCAATCTTTCAACCTAACAATAATAAGATCTACATGGAAAACTATGACCTTTAAAACTCAATCTTTTGCAATGGGTGATTGTTGGATGGAATAAATACACCAGCAATAAGATTATATTCTAACAATCAAAAAAGATCTTTTTCAGACGGAGAACATTTAAAATTAATAGCTTTAACAAGATGATTTACATTTATTGTGCAACAGCTATCCATATATCAAATATTATCAGCAATAAGCTCAAATTCTAACAATCAAAAAAGATGAACTTCATCTTAAAAGTTCAAGGAATAGACCTCTTACCGTATGCGCAGATACTACACATAAGTTTGCCATCCTAACAACCGGCTTTTTGGGATTATTATCCAAGATGCACATGCTGGGAATCTTACTCTCAAGGTCACTCCTTGTGGAACGGACCATTGCAATGAACTGCAAAATATAACAATTAGAATAAAATACATCACTTGTAGAAGACAAGATAACAGATAAAAGATGTGGGGGATATACTCTCTTGTCAATCTCTTCAATTATTTCCATATGGCGAGGAAGAAGCTTCCACATTACTGCTTGTGACCACTTCTCAAGTGCTTCAGGAAGTACTGTGTGATTGGTATAAGCAACAGTCCTGGTTCCATTACATATTTTTCACTGATTAGGTCCCAAAGCAATTGTGCACCACAAAGGCCAAAAGCAACTTCAGCAGCAGATGCTGTAAATTGAAAATTTTCAGAAAATAAAGCAAGGCACCTTGTTGTTATATCCCATGCTTCATCCCATCCAAGTCCTTCCTCATCCATTAGCAATCGCATCAACTCTGGAATTGCAAGTGTTGGATGAGTATCATTCAGTTGTACAGCTACCTTGCTGGGAAATTCAGACCACTGCCTTCCACTTTTCCTCTCCTTGAATCTAAGAATCATATCCTGTATCGAGCTCAAATTTAGAACCAAAAGGAAATAATAATATATCTAATATTTAGTCTCAAAATCAGTAGTACAATCAAAAGAAGGATAGCATCCTTGAGGGCAGCGAACAAAATGTGAGATGATGAATCTAGGGTGTTGAAACAACTCTATTTGTACACCATTTGAGTAGAAAACTGCACTTAGCAAACATGGAAGAATCTAAATTTATACATTTTGTTTGAACTCTAAACCTATAAACATGTTCACTTCTTATGAACTAACAAATTCAAGTTAATTCCATACATCACGGACTAAATCATTACATAAGATTGGCATGAATCTATAGGTGTAGATGGTTTATCTTCAGGTTCTGCAGACGAAGTGTAAACTTAACTAAATAGCAAACGGGCACCGAGCCAATTTACCAGCAGGCCTATATAGTCATTAAAGGCTGAATTGACCAACCTGAAGTGAAGCACTGCAGAGAAAGAATTGTTGTTTCAGCCTTAAAAGCTTCCCTTCTTCAGTAGAATCCCCGGGGTAGAGCACAGTACAAATCTGCATGTTAACCCTTTAATGAAGGTAAAAATTATGCAAACATGCAAAGGGGTAGACTTGGACTAGTAGTGTGGACTGATAAGACTAGACCAAGGAAAAAAACGATCTGTTTCCTTTAAAAGCTTGGAAACAGAAGATGGTCATTTATAATATTCTTTCTATACAGCTTAAATGAAAGAAGGGGGAAAGAGGAGAGAGAGGAGCTTTTTGATGTTGAGTTTTTTAACCAAGAAAATATCTATATTTAAGCAGAACCAAGAAGGTGATGGCTGAAGATTGTCACTCAATTATCATAAACTAAGCAAAGTAGGCAATTTCATAGATGGGCAAATTTTCATTAGATCATATTCACTCTCAGGATTCTTGATAGCTAACCTGTTGAGCTCGAGAATGAAGCTGTGCAGCAGATTCGTATTGTCCATCATTAAACTGAAATAAATTGAAATCCTCAGCGCTAGCTTTAGCGTCCCAGAGACGAAGACTGATAGTGTTCTTGGTTTTGTACCCTGGAATTGGTATATCATAAGCTACGGCTTGGACAACTTCACCCCCAACCCATTTTCTCCTGTAACACATTCAAAGGTAGGTATCACTTGATGAATTATATGTTTTAGAGAAACCATACTGCTTGTGCACTTGGCAAAAGCATTGGAAATACATCAGGGATACTTCAAAGATGAACTTATAGGAATGAAAATGTATTAACCACTCCACTCTATGCAATAATTAATTCTAAAATTAACACTCACGTTCCATTTGGATTAACCATAACACTCCCAAAAAATCTGACCGGAAATACCACATCATGCCTGACAACTTCCCAAGGACTAAATTTCTGCAACATTACCATGAAAGTAATCCATAAGCAATTTTCCAAGGAATAAGAAATACAAGACGGAACCTCCAAGTAGAGTTAAACCTCAAGCCAATCTTCAGCAACTTCTTCTTGACCCTGCTTGGTGATCTTCTGCTTGAACAGCCCATACCGGTATCTCAAACCATAACCCCATGCAGGCAAATTCAATGTTGCCATGGAGTCTAAGAAGCATGAAGCTAGCCTGCCCAGCCCACCATTTCCTAGTGCAGCATCTTTTTCCTGCAAATTTCCAATTCAAATAACATCATCAACTTTCTGAACAGTGTACCTGAAGTTGGATCCATATCAAAGTCCACTGTAAACCAACAGCAGAAATTTGGTAAGATTTGAGGCCCTGTTAATAGATCAACTGATGGCTACTCAACCACAAGATAGTAGGATTGTCATTGCCTCAATAAAAGAGAAAGCGTAGAGTAAAAGTCTGATTTGGGGATGCCATAGAGAAAAGCGAAAAGACCTTCATGCTAGAATTGGAATTAATATGTTCAACACCATCAAGATCATGCCTTACGAAACCACAGGCCTGAAATCCATTTACCTGTTCAGCTATCTCCTCAAGGACATGCCCCAAATTATTTAAAGCATCAGCATATGCATTCTGAATGTCCAAACTGCCAATTGCATTAGTCAAAGTCCTTCCTTGAAGAAATTCCATTGATAGGTAGTATGTTTGCTTCGGATCAACTTTATTAAAATGGTGGTATGTCTCATTCCATTGCTGTCAAAACAATCAAATGATAAACAAAACAAAAACATTTAACCTATTTGTAAATCATGATTTAAAATTTTAGAAAATATCACCAAACTAATCATATCATGAAGTAATTACAGCTTTGTGTATCTCAGATCACAAATCGCAATATCATGCATGCATTAAAGTCAACCATGCAATGATTCATGGATCATTTCCTTATAGTCTATCCAGCTAAAAAGCAAAAGTAATAACGGAGCTGCTGTATATTTCATGAGTTTCTATTTCTACGATAACGCAAACTCTAAGTCGTGTCATTAAGGTTATAAAGAAAATGAGTACTACTACACGTACAAATTAACTACACAAACTCATCCATACAAAGCGACATGACATGATTTCACTAAAACAATGAAAAAGCATTTTCTATTCTCTCCCATTATTTCAAATAAAAATAACATATCAAAAAAGAATCATGACATAACCAAACAGATCTAACCACATAAAAAAATAAATAAATATCTACTTATATACACTCAGAGAGAAGGAAGTAAAGGAAGCAAACTGTAACTAAATTTCAAGTCATTATCAATATTATATATATATATATATATATATATATATATATATATATATATATATATATAAGAAGAATAAAGGATGAAACTTCACAAACATGATAGCTTAGAAATTTTACTTGAATAAGACGATCGCGGACACTCTCCGCCGTGGCAAAGAAAGCTTGCTCCGGCTCGAACTTAGTCGGCGAGAAATGAGGACTGTACTGCACGTGGTAACTTATATTTGATGCAATCGCCGATGGTTCATTAGCCAATGGATTCGCAGCCGCCGGAATTTTCGCCAGTTTGGCCGCCTCATTCTTTCCGTTTGCTTTCGCATCCGCCATTTGATTCCACAAATTACTGCTAGTTCCAGGAAAAAAAAAATCCAAAACATTTTTATAAATTTCAGCGACCTATAAATCAAATTGAAATGAAAGTTCGATAAGAAATTGAGAAATTACAATTACTTGCTTGTTTCAGAAGCTACACGAAACGGCAAGCAGTTTAAAACGTAAATGAAGTGTAAGAGAAGATATTGTTATAAAGAAAGTATTGGAGTGAGAAAGAATATGCTAAGAAGAGGAAGCGAACAAGAGCTTTGAAGCGATTGTGTTTCTAAAGGGAAAAAAAATATCAGAGACTGACGATCACGATCGCACGAGAGTGAGTGAGTGAATAGAGGTCATTGCTACGAGAGCGAGGGGCGGACATGGCACGATTCATTTTTGGGAATGGGGCGCTTTTATATGATTATTTTCTTTTTTGTTTCAAACATCAAGAGGACACGTGGAAGCATTTTAATGGATAGAGCGGGTACTGAGATGTGGGCCCCGTTTGGGCGGGTTGATCGATTCACGGATCTTGAGCAAGTGCAAAGATCACGGGTTCGAGGAGCGCTGGACGGCTGAACAAGTGGACAGACGAACGTGTCCACGTCGTCAATTTTTTTTGTAAAGATAGTTTTATGTTTACTCTTGTTTCCATTTCTTTTTGCCTCTCAAGAAAATTGTGATGCAAATAAAACCAATTTTCTTTCTTTTATGCAGCGCATCTCACTTTGACTTTTTTTTTTGGTTTAAATATTTAGTACTAAAAAAAGGGGTAATGTCCAAGTAATCTGTCACATTATAGACACAATCAATTTTGCACATTATTTGGTTAGTAGAGTACGTGTACGTCCGAGTTCCAACTGCGCGGATGCTTTCAACCAAATTTGGTGAAGACGATTGTGATGATTGATGTAACATTTGCGGCGAAAAAATGCCCGAGTCAAATCATGGCAGGTATATGCATGTGAACGCGCTGGCTTTTTCTTTTACAAGAGTATCAATCAGCGATTGGAAAAGAAGCTTCACAAAGGATATTCATTTCTAGAAAGGATCAGGTCTCGCAATAACTTGACAATCTAACATGTAATTATTAGCAGCTGAAGGAGTCTGTTGTATGTCGTAGAGAAATCGCTAAAATTAAAGGCATAAGTCCACAAGTAATTAATTAATAATAATGTTAAAAATAAGTCAAATGTAAGGTAAGTTATTAGACTCTTAAGTTCCAAGGTAAGAATTTAACAACAGCATTAAAAACAAATCTCCAACAATATCAAAATGATGGAAATTGAAACATGCTCAATAAGCCCTCCTCACTTGAGGTCTGTTCATCAATCACTTCGCACGTAGTATAAGGAAATTTACAAGAACATGATGTGAAAGAATTTGGAAAGAATTAGCAAATTTCATGCAGAAGTAAATTTATAGCTATCACCTTCATCATTACCGAATGAAATGTGCCTACTCTTCTTCTTTGCATCTCCGATGGGATAATGTGACTCAGAAGCAGAAGCAGGGGAAGAAGAAGAAGAAAAAGAAGAGGGTGCTTTTTCTCTGAAATCTTTTCGAATTTTCCATAATATCTCCGCACATTTCTTCATGGTAGGTCTTGATTGTCTCGTAGGCACGAGGCATACATCAGCAAGTCTAAGAATTTTCTCTACTGCCATGTTTGATGCTGGGGTCCTCCTTAGTCTTGGATCCATTACAAGTATTGCATCTCCTGCTTTTAAGCACTGCATTGCCTGCATTGCATACATTGGTAATTAAATTGTAGTGCTCATGTACTACATAAAGCAAAGCATCATATGCTGAAGGTATGATAACAAAATGAGAGGTCATGAGAGTACTTACCCATCTTATTGTTACTCTCTCCTTTATTGGTTTCTTTGATTCAATTGGGTATCTTCCTGTCATCATTTCAACAAGCAATACGCCGAAGGAGTACACATCACTCTTTTCAGTAAGTTGATAAGTCCTGAGATAATCAGGATCCAAGTAACCAGCTGTTCCTTTCACTTGAGTAGAGATGTGACTTACAGCAGAATCTTCTTCTGACATTCGAGCAAATCCAAAGTCTGTCACTTTGGCTCGGAGCTTCTCTGTAATGAGTATGTTTGATGCTTTTACATCTCTGTGTATTATAGGAGGATCTGTTGATTTTTAGCAAACAAAATTCAGATTTGCTTTTACAATTCCTAAACGGTGTGTATATCTTATGGCCTAGAGATGACAGCTCTCGATTCAAAATTTGAAACGTATACATTAACCATGACTAAGAAACTATCTAATCTTAAATTCTAGATTGAACTGATATTTGTTTTATGATGTACATACCAGAATATGTATGGAGATAGGTGAGAGCATGAGCCACATCAATTGCAATATCCAAACGTTCCGCTAGTTCAAGGCCATTTCCTCCTCTACCTATATCATTAAATGGCTTTTCTTTAATTAAGAATCTTTAGCCGGCCCCAAGGTCATTTATTAGTTTCATATTTCAGGGTTTGCTATGACTTACCATCTAAATGTTCCCGAAGGGTCCCATTGCCAACATATTCAACAACAATAATCCTCTCATCTCCATGCTCGAGAAATCCGAACAACTTCACCAAATTCAGATGCTCGATCTTGGACCAGGTCAATATTTCATTCTTGAACTCCACCAGTAAGTACTTGTCATGCTTGTTCTGCCACAGTATTGACATTGTCATGCACAAAGATAGATAAGACTCATAAACGAAGAATATGACTTTAATTGTTTACCTTTCTAGCACGCTTCACGGCAACGACAGATCCATCCTTGAGCTTTCCCTTGTATACCGTTCCTGATCCGCCTTCCCCAATTTTATTTGCTGGTGAGAAATTTTCAGTTGCCTTGTATATCTCTTCAAAGGAGAAATTGATTGCGGTGGCCTGTCCACTCTTGGAACTAGGAGAAGAAACATAGGAACACGAGGACTTTCTTGAACTCTTAGTGTTACTTTCTGTTGAATGATCTGTGGAATTCGCATCTGACAGGAAATTTTATAAGTGAAAAATTCATTCAACTAAACCTATATCATAGTCGCAGATTTGCACAATGACAGAATGACTTACATGACAGTCTGCTGACTTGACTGATACTTCCGCTGTCATCAATTGCACCATTTCTGATGTTAGACTTTTGTCGCCTGGGAAGAAAGATTCTGAATATTGCTGTTACTTTCTTGGCTGCACCTATGATATAACTCAGGCCAGGGAAAGCGTGGTTATTGTTTTTACTGATATTCCCATGACGGGTATCAGATTTCTCTTTCATTTGGCTTGAGTAAACGTTACGAGGACTTGGTGTTTTCTTCATCTGCAGAGGTCGTGGTTCTGAGTAATCTGATCATATCTTTTGCCAAAGTTTGAAGGAAAATGGCTTTAGCTGTGTCCATGTTTTGTGTGACTGTATTTTATGTTTGAAGACCAATTCAAGCGGGAATAAATATTATTTACTTGATGTGTAGTGGATGACATACGGTAAAATAAATATAAAAATGAAACAATCAAAGGCAATTGTACTCGGGAAATGAATAGAATACATCGCCAGTCAACACTGGAAAAGGTTGAATGAGTTTTTTTTCTTTTCTTTTTTTTTTCAAATTGTTAAATCTAAATTCACTATATTGTAAATACAAGCTGAAATCTATTAGGAGTTTAGGAACCTGGATATAGACGCATATCCCACTGCTAGAGGTATGCCGAGTATTAGTTCAAAAGTCTACTATTAGTAATGTATTTGAGATGGGGATTAAACTAAGTCTTGTAGAAGCTCTAACTCATTAAGCATCAGTAATCCAGGCAGCAAATTTCCCGCTAACACGCTGTGATCAACCCAATTCTACTCTTTAAATTTTCTATTCTTGTTGGATACACCCTGGAAAATGCGGTACATTTATAGCATTTGCAGATTCACACAAATCCCACGCTGTCGCGACCCGAAAGATAATCAAATCTCCAAGCAGATTTGTTCGTTTATTTATTTATTGTTATTATTATTATTTTGCAATAGCCATTGAATATGACTGCTACGTGTTCCAACTCAGCCACTAGCTCTATCAAATTTCCCATTGCTCGAAATGCTCTGCCGTCTAACGACTATACAAAAAAGTTGTTCTCAGTAGACAGACAGGACTGGCTTTTGTTAACTGAATATTAAACATCGACAACTCTGCTTTCTTGAAATATGACTTAGGGCAGCTAAACCCGAGTTTAAGCTCAGATTATTTATCTGGTAAAGGTCAATAATCTTTTTTCAAATATCACTTAGGGCAGCCATGGCTTCGTTCTTTTAAGTAAGCAAATTAAATAACAATTGAATGGCTACACTGGATGAGAGATCAGAAAATGAAGCAAGCACGATCTCGTCTCTGAAAACGAGAATATATATAATCAAATGAAAAGGTAAAAATGAAAACTATGCCTTGAATAAATGCACTTTTTATCTTACCTCATACAAGATGCTACAACTTTGGTACAATCAGGGATGCAATTATGCAAATATCATACCCTGTACAATTCTTTTATTTTGCAGGGAAAAAGAAAAAAGAAAAAAAAAGCCCTTTTCTTTTAATACAGGATTCAACCGCTATTTGGCAGGAGACTTGGACGTCGTTCATAAAGCTGTTAAGCAAAATTTAGTCAAACGTGTTTCAAGACAATAATTGACGGAATCAAACTACTTGACTCAATTTAACAGAATAACAAGTAAATAAAACAGGTAGTATAAAAGATGGTTGTTAAATCTTTGATTTTATGTAATTATAATTTTTTGTTCAGCATGTTGCTCAAATACCAAATGACATCTTAATAGCCTTGCTAACCTCCGATAAGATCTGATAAAACAAAAACCAAGCTACAGAGAAAAGAAAGAAATCATTGTAATAGAAGAAACTCACCAGCTTCATCAAAATTCACTCTCTCTCCTGTAGAAAAGATGATGTAGAAAAGGGCAGAGAGGAAATATAAGAGCGATGTGAGTAACAGAAACCCTTGGAAAGAGCCCACAAGCTCCACAAAAAAACCAGCTCCAACTGTTCCTAAAATGGCAGCAAATGTTCCGGCAGTATTTGAGATTCCTATCACCAGAGAGAGAACATTTGTTATCAATTCAGAGATTTAGAGCGCTTTTGAATATTTCACGAGAAGGAGAAAATGTGACTATATGAGATCAAACATATACAAAGAAACAGATTTCATATACCGTGTAAAACACCAGAATATTGGGGAGCAATCTCCTGTAACAGAAACAAAAGAGTGACAGGTTAGAAGAAAGTGAAAATGTAATTTTAGTTCATACTACAATTTCTGTGTTATTAGAACCTAAACCTGAAGATTCACAAGAAAACCCGAGTGACTGAAAGATTTCATTCCAATGGCTAAAGTCAGCCATGCAGACGCCATTACTGGACTTTTTGCTGCAGTTAACCCAATAAGTGCAATTCCCGGTGCGATAAAACCAATTGACTGAAAAAAAAGCCATGGATCCGATTCTTACAAGAAGAACAATGACATAATAAAAGAGTTAATGAAATACAAGAAGAAAGCAAACATTCAAAGGAAATTGAAAAGTAGTCTATTTCGCTTGCTTTCCAAGTTCACAAAATTTTCCGAACCACTTCATTAATACCAGTGTGCTTGACTGTAACTATTTTATAAATGTGTATACTCACCACCCATGGAAGGAAAAGAAAGCATCATGCAATCAAAACCAAGAAAGAGATACTGAGATAGCGTGACGCCTAAGAATATATTTCAAGAACTGTGACCGACAAGACTTTGATAAATTTTCTTATTTTTTTTCCAAAATAAATTTTACTTTCACATGCACAGTTTTAAAGAAAAGTAACTGTTGTTGGAGAACATGACAAGATAAATGTACAATATAATTTTTACAAGCGCATTCACTGATTGCAATTTTTAATTTCAATTCCTTCTTTTCCATGTCAGAACCAAATTCTTTCAAAACTATGGTTATATAGCATCATATAATATAAATCACATGCTAAGCTTCCTTGAAAAAAGTTGGTGTGATTTTTCTTTGACTTTTTATATTATCAGTGAA
The DNA here is from genome assembly GCF_000493195.1 of Citrus x clementina. Classification (NCBI taxonomy): domain Eukaryota; kingdom Viridiplantae; phylum Streptophyta; class Magnoliopsida; order Sapindales; family Rutaceae; genus Citrus; species Citrus x clementina. Next base: position 24,214,168 of record NW_006262022.1, read on the forward strand.
AAAAAGAGAAAAGGAAAAAAAAAAGGATGTTACCAAGGTAGGCTCATGAGCCCAGGATAAAAAGACAGACCCTTAGCAGATATACACTGATGGCATTGAGTAGCATACCTGCAAGATCTTGCGAGTCAAAGTCACACTTGTGCCCCTCTGTATCAACATGTCTGACAATAAACCACCCAAGTATCCTGTAAATGCCATAACACTCCAAGGAACAGCACTAAACCATGATGCTTGTCTCAGGTCAATATGATATACCTGGAACCCATAAAAGGTCTGTGTTCAAGTAGGTATGCTCCAATCATGATGAAAAATCATGGACAAAAAATTATAAAGCCTTACAAAGTTGAAGTAGATTGGCATCCACGAAAGAATAACAAAAAAACCCTGCAAAAGATTTTTCAGAAGATTAGTTTGCATAACCATTTACCGCATAAAAAGGAGGGAGTATAATGCATAATACACATCTTCAAAACCGGTGGAAATATTTACTCCAACCAAAATTCTCCAATTACTAAATTGCTACTTTATCTGTTAAAAAGCAGGTACAGCTTTACCAGAAAAAGAAGCAATAAATTGCTAAGGCTAAATTTTTCCCTTTAAACATAACTTTCTACATTTTTCCCTTTAAACATAACTTTTAAGAAAACTAAGGAAAGAGGTGCATGCATTACCCAACTATGCATGGCATTTGCAACGATTATGGACCATGTAGGCATTTTTGAGAGCAACCGCCTGAAAGGTGGAATTACTGTTGCTGGCTTATGTTTATTTCCCATCAGCAAGGGCTTCTGTTTCTCTCTCAGTATATACTCCAACTCATACTTTGATATGTGCGGATGTCGATCAGGGGTACTTGATGTTGCAGACAACCAAACCAAAACCCATAGAAATCCAGATAATCCAAAAATTACAAACGGCCCAAAAATACCAGCTTGTGACATGAGAATTGGTGATAACACCAGTCCTATTGCATTTCCAGATGTAAATCCACCCATTGCAATAGCAACAGCCCTAGCTCGTTCTGTTTGAGGAAACCATCTAAAAAAGCATAGGAGTTTCTCTCAACATTTCTGCTTCACAGACCTTTTACTTTAATACAGAACTTAATTACGGGCACATGATGTCATGTGTTTATCAATTTATGCAAATCATCATCAAATAGCAATGGTTTTACCTTGCAACCATATTGTTCATCGCAGGAAGAGCCACACCTTCTGCTAGTCCAACAACAGCTCGCATTGCCAGCAGAGCCAATAAAGAAGTATCAGCAGCCCAAGGAGTAAGAAAAGTAGCTAATGACCATAACGCCACACCCCATGCCATGACTATCTTCCCACCATAATAATCCACCAAAGTTCCTCCAGCTATCGGTGAAACCAGGTATCCCCAGAGGAAAGATGACTGCCGCAAGTGTTCATTAATTGGTCAGATAAATGTGAGCGGTTTTAATCGAAGCATGCTTATCAGTATCACAATTGATTATTTGGAAAACATCTCAAGCCTAGATTGGACCTGTAAAAAATCACTTCACAAGAATTGACATTGCTTCCCAATTAAAGCTCAAGCATAGTATCCATTTTCATTTGCTTGTCATTTGTTCATTACATTTAAGATGCTCTAGTCATTTGTTCACTGCATTTAAGATGCGCTCTCTAGTGGAAAATTCTAATCATTTTCCAGGACAAAATCCTAAAGGTTGCCATTTTCAAAGCTGATACCTGCCACGAGGAAGAGCAACTTTATCACATGTTCATTTGATTTATTTGCGAAAAAAGCACGCCAAAACATAGTCACTTAATTTTTTTTAAAGAGTTTAGTAACTTCAACATGCAAATCTCTCGAAGCTAAGGACATAAACAATTTCCAGTAACTCATTTATGCTCACTTTCCTCAGCAACCGAAAAAAAAAAAGCTATGAACAATTGAAAAAGGCTCAATAATTATGACAATTGAAAGTGATATAAGTCAAAAAAACAAAGAGAGGGGAAAAAAACAACCTGAACTATACCGGAAAACGATCGGCTCCAGCCATGAGCAAGAGACAACGGTACAATCGCCACCGACATTACAACTCTATCAGCATTACAAAGCGCCAGCGCCAAAGCAAGCATCGACACAACTTTGACTCTCTCCGAAGTAATAAACTCCAGAAAATTCGGCGCCAGCGCTTCATCCTCGTTCGGCGCCAAATCAAATGACTTGTCGTTCGATGAAACTCCCGTCCTCACTCGACATCCGACAATCGTACGCAATCCAACTGAGCCACTGTTCGAAGAGACGTTTCTGAAGAGTTTTCGGTTCGTTGATTTGTAAGGAAATTGTGAAGAAAATTGAAGGTTGATCGATTTAATTCCGATGAATTTGTTGTTGATGTGAACGTAAATTGGTCGATACGTTGAGAGTGAACAAGAGCTCATGTTGAATCTTGAGTGTGAGTGCGAAACTCTGAGCAAGCCGCCAGGAATTAAAAAAAAACCGTTGAATCTATGTAATGGCTTATATACCCTCGCGTTTTTTAATAACTGCGACGGTAGATTAGTAGTTTGTTGATATTTGGAGGGTTGAAGTGTAACCGCCGATATTATATTCAAAATTAGGTGTTTTATCCGTTTGGCTCGTCACCGTGTCGTGGTGGTGAACGAAAATGATAAAAAGGAATTAAACAGTATTATTACTTATTATCCATTTTTTTTGTATTTGATAACATTTTCTCTACAACGTCCGACCAATCTTTCTTTTGAAAACATATACATGTCTATCCTCTAACTGCTGATCCCGCTAATCAAATGTCGTAGTTTCCAATGCCACATGCGCCATCAGCTAATTTTTTTTTTTGTTTTTCAAGTAACAACTACTCCTTCGCCTACTTTTTTGGGATAAGCTCTATTTAAAAGTCTAGATTTTAGAAAATTTAGGTAGATTTTGAATTGTAAATATTAAAAATAATAATGTAAATTACAAGAGATAAATGTTGTATTAGATGCACCTCATTGAGATATATGTATATATTATCCTTCAAGGTGAGTGTTTGTAATGATTCGAACTCATCAGCGGAACCTATTCTGCCTTTGATACATAGTGCCTGTTTGGTATGACTTATTTAAGAACCATAAGTGCTTATTTAATCGTATAAGCACTTTTTAAAATTTTTTATGGTGTTTGGTTATTTTTTTAGTAGAATTTTTTTAGCTTAAATAAGCTAATTTACCTCTACTAGCAAAAGCCCAAAATTTGAGCTTTTGGGAGTAGAGATTATAGAGCTTTTCTAAAAATATATAATATAAAAAATATCACACAGTTTAATGGTTCAAAAGTGCTTTTTTTATTGACAACCAAACACCCAATGACTTTGTCTAAAAGCTCTATTAGTATAAGCTCTAGTGCTATAAGCTCTACTGTTATAAGCTCTATTTAATAAGCTGTACCAAACGGAGCCATAGTCTCATAACAAACATGCTTTCAGCAAATCAAACTTTGGCAAATTAGCATGATTTGCTTACTCTTTATAAGAGATTGTGAGATTCAAGTTGAATTCTCAAACAAGGTTCATTCAGACCGTAAGCAAGCTAATTACAAGAAGCAAAATCAGTACTTGGAATTCACAACAAGCACTAGTGCACTAACCCATATTTGTTGAATGTATGGATTGCACTCATATACAAATGTCAAATTAAATCACATCTTGCTAGGCTGTCGACCAAACAATGAATGTCGTCCTTCAGCAATTACTTCTCCAGTTGCTTTGTTTCTCATAAGAACGATCGTTCCAGAGTAACCTCCTCTTTGTCCTAATACCCTTCCTGTAATCTCCAACTCATCCTGTAACATGCAAACTTCATATCAAAATGGTACCAAACAAGATACAAGTTTCGTTTATTTCTTCAAATACACTAAGACAAGGTCATGTTCCATGGTGCATACAAAGAAAACGAGCCATTTTTCAGGAGTTGAACAATGCAAAGCAAAAGAAAAAAAAAAATTTGAGCAAGAGCTAGCAAATTTACAACTCACACCAAGGTTGTGAACATGTAATGACTGATTTCCCACTAACATATCATGATCTCACATGTCAAAATCATCAGTATCAAGTCAGTTGCTGATACTCGAACCTAGCAAGTTCCTAGCAATTAGATAACAGGTTTGTATGGGATCTTGTAAAGACTTTTTGTTCCAAAATAATGTTGGCAACACCCATTTAAACTATAGACATCCATTTAAGTAAAAGTTCATACTGTACAGAATCAGCTTTGCACGCTTACATTAACTTTAGCAGTTGATACAAAGGAGATGGACATGTCCACTGAAACTTTCATGGGAAGACCCTCAACGTAGACGACAGCCCCACCAACTTCATCCACGAGGTTAGCAATTGCACCATTAGCCAAATTTCCATTCCTATCCTGCCACAATAAAAACCTAATCAACACAATCATCCTTTCATTTATCTAACGATGTAACTAATGATCTTGGTTGACGGTAGAGCTTACAGTGAGACGAGGAGGGACCTTGAAAGTACAGGAGACAAGGCCTGGCTCCACTCGATCAACTCTTATACCTCTCAAGGCAAAGTCTTCGTAGAAGCTGAATTCAGTTGCCCCAACTCGGTACGAGTGAATGGCAAGTCGAGCCACACTATCTGATTCTTCCTGGTTCAGTTCCAAACACTGTCTCGCCTTCTCCATTTCCCACTCTTACAAAAGTAACAGTATAAAACGGTCAATTTTGAAAAGTGCCGATAGCAATCTCGACAACGTCGAGAATCGTATTGATCTAAATTCTCTAGTGAGGTCATGCTTCACAGCTTCAGATAATGTACTTTTCCGGATACGACGTCGTTTAGAAACTTAAATATTATAACATGATTACATAAGCAACCGAATTGAAGATTTGGGATTTGCGATTGAATCGAATAAATGTTGGCATAAATTTTTGGCGTTCAAAATGGATAGATGACTTGATTTGAGATTGTTAAAGCCACTTACCGGCGGTTTCACGGCGTTGATTTGCGGGCAACAGCAACTGTCTCGATCGTTTCACAACGCAAGATTGCACAAGGCTGCTGAAATCAAAATACCCTTTGCTTTCAGATCGCTTCCTGTTCTGCCTTCGAATGGAGAAAATGAGAAATGAAGTAATAACATTTTAGTCTCTAATTTCTATTAGTTTCCAGATAAGTACATAAGTTTTAATTTGCATCAACAATAATGTTATATATCCTAAATATTAATCCTAAAATTTATCCCAATTGACGTGGCAGTTATATGACATTCTACTTATAAATTTATTTTAAATTAAAATAGATCCTTCTAAAATAATTTATTTAAAATAAATCTCTTTATTTCTTTTACAACCAAAAGTCTTTTGTCCTATTGTTCTTGACTTGGCTGCAAATTGAACATATTTTTATTTTTTTATATAAATAAAATTATCTGACAATAAATAATAAATTAAAAAAAAATAATGTAAAATAAATAAATATTTAAAAAAATAAATCCTGACTTCAAATTAAAAAATAAATAACACCTCAAACAAACTTTTTTTAAAAAAAATTCTTATCAATAAGTTTCTTATGAAACTGTAAAATATTATATAAATCTAATATTTTTATCACTTTAACTTTATAAAAAAATTATTTTTTCTAATTTTACCCTCAGTCAATTAAAATTATCGGAATATCACCCCTCGAATATTTTTAAAAACACTGTCTTTTTTAAAAATTTATCAAAACTTGTTTCTCACATGAATAATTAACCCTTTTTAGTGCTTTAATCAGCACCATTGAAATGTCTTGGAATTTATTGGGAATTATCTGCTGTCTGCGCATTCATTTTGGTGCTTTGATCAACACCATTGAAATGACTTGGAATTTCTTGGGAGTTATCTGGTGTCCGCGTATTCATGCGAAAAATTTGTTTGTTAACTGGAAAACTATTTATATTTTTCTTGGGAATTAATGAATTAAATATTATTAGGCTCTCAATTCTAGAACTAAAGCCTGGTGTCCAAAGCACACTCTCTAGGAATAATCAGTTTTCTTTTGGATTTTTTTAATTCTAAATGTCGTGTCTTAAGTGAAGTTGACTTGAGATTTTGTGGACGCACACGAGGAGCAAATTGTATCTAGTGCATCTTTGGGCTCCTCGATTAACTCAAGCATTTCCAAAGTGGGCCGAAAATCGATACGGTGCTGGTCTCCATTTCCAGCAATATAAAAAAAATTTATTTCCAAAAAAAAAAAAAGATTGAAGAAATTTTTCGAGAATCATTTCTTATAAGATAAATTATGAAATAAGATGGAAAATTTCAAGTTCATAATGCAGTGAACTATTGAAAATTGATTTTCATGACTCAGTTTGAGTTCTTCTGAATAAAAAAATTTAATAGAATGAGCCAAATAAAATAATAATAATGATGGGTAAGAAATTATTAAAAATATCATAGATTGTATATTAGCTTTAGGCAAATCTCTAGCTATGTTATTGTTAGCACTCAAAAACTAATACTTAATAGTAATATTGTACTTAAATAGTTGATGAGATACAAAATTTTGTATCTAATTTTCTAATTTTTCAATAATTTTTACATACATTTTTTTAAAAAAAAAGTCGTTTTAATTTATTCTATAATTTTGCATACTTAACCATCTATAATTTAAAACCTCTTTCATTCCACAACTAATTAATTCATATATTTTTTAAAAGTCACATTTATTAAATTTAATTTAACAATAATTCAACTCATGGAGATCAAAATCAAACCTCACATTAATTGAAATGAACAAAGATTCATTGTTGAGTTGATTTTTTACTTTTTTTATTGAGCATATCAATAGTTGTTAAGTAAGATAAATAAAAAAGATAAAAAAAAACATAAAATAAATATTAATAATTAATTTTTTATTTAATAAAAAATAAGTTCTGGATGCTAATTAAAATATATAATTAGTTGTTACCAAATGTTAGCCACCCATTAAATAAGTGCAAGAAGAGGTTTTTTAAGGGTTTTTCAGTTTCATTCCCCCGTAACAATTAACCTTCGGCCCTTCCCACACTCGGTACTGTCTTATCAGTTATAACTTAAATCTCTTTTTATCTTTGTTTGTAACATGAGCACACCACTCAGTGTTCTTCAGTCAGAGCCATGACCATGACTGCACTCCAACCTCATCACCGGCTGTCCACGTGTCACCGTCACCCCACCACCAACCCCATCACCGGCTTCTGCGCCTCCTGCCTCCGCGAACGCCTCTCCACCATGGAAGACTCCGTCACCCCCACAGCAACAAGCCCCGGCCTCCGCCGCACCAAATCTCACTCCTCCTCCTCCTCCTCCTCCTCCTCCTCCAACAACAACCTACCAAACGGCGCTTCCACGTCGGAGCCACGCCGCAAATCCAGCGACGTTGGGCCCCACCCCAACACCCTCTCCAACCTCTTCTCCCTCGCCGACGACGGCGAATCAAAACCCCTGATAAAGCGTCGTGACCCTGTAACTAACGCAGTCGTTGTGTTGAAAGAAGGAGAAGATGAAGATGACGAGGACGGCGAGTTCAGAACGATGAAGGAGTTCATAGATCTTGAATTGGAAAGGAAAAATGGCAGCAGCAGATTCAGTTTCTGGGAAAGTACTGCTTCGGCTTTCAGCAAGAAGTTACTAAAATGGAAGCAGAAGCAGCAACAAAGGAACAACAAGAAAGAAAGCGAGGGTTATGTTGCCGCTCCCGGGAGAGCGACAGTAGAGACGGGGTCAGAAATTGGACTGCACGGGTATTTTGGGAGGAGATCCTGCGACCCGGATCCGAGATTATCAGTTGATAATGGGAGGTATTCGTTTGATGAGCCGAGGGCTTCGTGGGACGGGTACTTGATTGGCAAGGCTTATCCAAGGCTTCTCGCGCCGCCATTGGCTATTGTTGATGAGAAGGACAAGGAGAAGGAGAAAGAGAGTGAGGGGAATGAAGAAGAGAAGAGTCCCGGTGGATCGGAGCAGACGAGAGATTATTATGGGGCATTGGGTATGCTGAGGAGGAGGAGGAGTTTTGATAAGTCCAGTTCGGGTAAGAGAGCCGGGTTTTTCGATGTTGATGAGGTTAATGGTAGTAGTAATAATAATAATAAATCGGGGATATCAAATGCGAAGGTGTCCCCTGAAACTGTTGGATTGTTTCACGGGGCGAAGTTGTTGGTTACAGAGAAAGAGTTGAGGGATTCGAATTGGTATTCGATCAAAGATTATCGTGCTGAGTGTGTTGCATCTGATTCTAAGAATGTGGGTTATGTTGGTGGGGAAGTTACTGAGAAGGGATTCAAGTTTAAGAAGTCGTTGAGGTGGCGAAATGTGTTGAATATGTGGGGGTTTATGCAGAAGAGGAATGAGGGTAAATGTGTGGATGAAGAGAGGCTCCATGGAGGGAAATTGAATGCGGTTGATGGGCTATTGGTGCAAAAGCTGAAGAGGGTAGCCAATGGAGAAGCAAATACTGGTACTGTTAGTGAGAAGCTTGTTCGTAGTTACAGTGTTAGCGCTAGGAGTTCGTTCCAAGTGGATGGATCTTTCAATTGTGTGAATGGTGTTGAGGCAAAGGAGAATGGTGGGGGGGATAAAGATGAGCTTGTGCTGCAAAGGAACAGGAGTACCACATATTCTCCAAGTAACCTTGATAATGGGCTATTGAGGTTCTACTTGACACCAGTGAGGAGCTACAGGAGAAGCAAATCTGGAAGAAGTGGGCTAAAGAACCTGCAATCTGTGGCCATGAATGGCTTGTAAAGGTCATCAACCATTCTTCAATGGAATATATGGCTTGTAAAGGTCATCAACCGTTCTTCAATGGAATATTTTGTTGTAAAGATATGCAATCAACATGTTTCTCCTTGTTTCCTTTCTCTGCTTGGCATGTTTTTTGATAAGTAATAATGGAGCAATGGAACTTGGAGAAATGTTTAGTAACTATTGTTGATAATTACGTAGCTTAGCATTTGGTTAATTTATGTGGTTTTCTTGTTTGCCTAGTACTTGTAGTAGTGATGGTAGGGTCGTGCCCATATCTTAAGAACGATGAAACATTAAAGCATCATTGAATGGCAATTCATAGTTTGTCAAGCTGAACATGCACTGATATGAGCATTTAATGGAACAGATGTTTCAAGAATGTAAGTGTGGATTATACTTGCTGTTGATTCATGGAGGTTTTGTCTTTCAGATTGAGGGCTCCGTGGCCTGTGTATCGTGAGTACTAATCAGTATCTTATGAAGCTTGTGGTTGTTCCTCAATACTACTTTGTACAATATATAATGCATGTATATATTCAATATCAACTTGAATTGGAATTTGACAAACATGGATAGTCTCTGCATTGTCTTGATGTTTCAAATTACTTACAATTTAACTGCTACTCTATGCTTTCTGGGATATTTTTGCTTCGAGTAGAATTGGATGTGAGCTTATACATTTAATTAAATAGCAGCTAAGGCATCTTAATATCCTTGGCAGTTATGGCCACAGCCAGTTAGTAGTACATTTTATTCAGTGAGAGGCATACGCACGCTCAATTCAGCTTTTTATTTTTGGGTGCTCCTTTACGGCTGTGTTATTGTTAGCAGTTATTTTGGTGGTTGAGCTGCAACCTTGGCTTCTGAAACGAATGTGTAAGATCCTGCATAGGATCCTACTGAGAAGCCATGGGCCTTGCCCCACGGGGCACGTGCCAACAATTGTTCGTCTGTTTGCTATGTGATTGTATTTTATTAGCTAAATGAACCAACCCATTGGAATATCTGCATAGGATCCCATAGCTTCTGCTTGACACTGTTCCCTAGAGTGGCGTCGTGTCAAGTATTCATCCCAATTTTTTATTTAATAACCTCCAGCATATTACTCCCTATGACACTAGACTTCACAATATAAATTTTATTATGACGATCTTCTGAAAATGGGCTTCGACAACTTTTCAACTTTATAGCATGATAGGAAACAAGAAGCTTCTCTCCAGCCCACCCTTCGCTGCAATAAAAGAACAAATACCGATAACAAATTTACCTTTAGGAGTCGAGTGATTGAACTTAAGATAAGTTTTGTTCATAAAGTCTGGTTTGAACATCATTATTTGGGTAGCTTCAGCTGTTTATCACATTTGTTTCTTCTCAAGATTGGCAAAATGGTGAGATTTGGATGAAAGCTAATTGTACCTATGATTTGTTCTAAATGTAATAAGAGTATAATTTCCATTTCAAGGAGTCGAGTTTCGAAGACAACTCATAATGAAACAAGAGATCAAATATATCTCTCTTCATCATAAAATAACTTAAATGAAAAGGACATCAAATTTGGTGATCGAGCAAGAAAGTTGATATAGAATTACCAAAAGTCATTAACCATTAACATCCTAAAATCAAACATCTCTAGCAATCAAGCCATTGCATGGATCAGCCACACTGTTCTAAGTGTACATACATGAACTGATAAGAGTCCTCTCCGGATCGGGGATTTAATTTTTCTTATAATTTCATCCAATAAACACGTTGAATTTTGCTCAGAAAAAGCTTAGACTGCTCACTCACTCAACATCATATCCCCGCTCTTGGAGCTCTTGAATGACCTCATTCCTCATCCTCAACCACAACTTCTGAGCTTCTAGCTCAAAATGCTTGTCCTGCAACTCCTTCTTAACTTTATCAGATTCAATCGTTCCTTTTGGCCCAATAACAGACCCAATCATGCCACCTTTCTTAAGGAACTCTTCCATGGCATCTGTATCACCTGGGTACGGAAACTTTATCCTCTCATAGAGGTGAGCTAGCTCCTTTTCCTCCTTTGGCTTTGGCTTCAGTGTCCACCAACCCAACGGTGAAGTTTCGTTGTAAATCCACGCAACGCCAAACAACGTGTATGTGCAAAGCAAAGCCTTGCCTACCTGCTTCCAAAAGTAATAGTCTTCTTTGCCGAGGCCTATTTTCTTTAGGTACTTGTTGGCATCAAAGGATTTCAATGCTTCGAAACCTGAAAGATGCAACGGAGTAGGTATATAATTTTACAGTTAATTAGTCAAACTTTTTATCGAACAGTTGGAGTGCACTCGATTCAAGCATTTTATAGAACAAATCGGAGGCAGGCAACCTTTTAATTTGTTTAATCGACTTATCAAGTGACGAAACAGTTTGTTTAGAGATTTTGGGTTCCTGGGTATTACCTGTTTTGGCTCTTTGATATCGTTTGAGAACCATTCTGCCTGCAGATCAGATTCTCGATCAACTTTGTGAATTTTGATGTCTTGATGACGATTTAAAACGAAGCGGAGGGCGACTGCTTAGAACATGTAATGTTACTTGGACTAATCACAACTCACAAGGACTTAGGGTCAAATGAAAAATGCTGACGTGGCATAACATGATTGCATGGGAGCTATAAAGTCTACTTCTTTACTACTTGATCTCCTGTACACCCAATTAATTTTTGCAAAATGGAAACCCACAAGTCAAATTAACTTCCACCATGACAATGTAATTCACAGTAGATTATTTCAATATTAAAGAATAATTTAGGAAAATACATATTATAAGGTTAAAAAAATTAGTAGAAAATAATGTCACACTTCAATTTACTAAAAAGTCCAGAAATTTGCTTTGATTCACTTGAGGTTCACTTTTTTTCTGACGACAATGATTACTCTGTTACACAACATACAAAAACACTACAATGAAGAGAATGTTTTTCTTTAAGCAGAATGAACTTATTTACATAACCAGAGCAGATATATTGAAGCTTACAACACGATCAACGAAGACTCCCCACTGGCCTTTTATATGTATACCACTTCGACACCAAAAGGTAAGCTCCCATGTTCAAGACACTCAGCACCGTTAACAACCAGAAGAAGTAATGGAGGTGACCACGGTTCAAGTTATCCGGTATCCATCCAAGATTGCCGTTCTTGGTACTTATCGAGGTAACAATAGTTACAAGCAAAGAGCTCAAGTAGTTCCCAAGCGCAACAGTGGTGAGTGAGAGAGCGGAGCATAGGCTCCTCATGGCATCGGGTGCTTGTTCGTAGAAAAATTCCAACTGCCCAATGAATGTGAAGACTTCGGCACACCCTATGAGGAAGTATTGTGGAACTTGCCACATTATCGACATTGGCATTTCTGGAAGGTCATAGTAATTGTGCTCTCTCACCATTCTGAGTCTTATCAGCTCTAAAACTGCTGCTGCTATCATGGAAAGAATGGATATAAAGAGGCCAATGCCCATCCGCTGCAGCTGAGTTAGGCCATTTTTGTGACCTGTGAATTTCCTTGTGACTGGGACAATGATTCTGTCATAGATAGGGACCCAAAAGATGACACTGAGAGTGTCAAATATAGACAGCGATGCTGGTGGGATCTTGAAGCTAGAGTTCCCAACATGAGTGTCCATTCTTTCACCTTGCAACACAAATAAACTGCTCATCTGACTGTACACGGCAGAAAAGATTATGCCAGTGGCCCATATTGGAAGCAACCTTACGATAGCTTTCAGCTCCTCAACTTGGGTAACAGTGCAGAGTCTCCACGGGTTTACGGACTCCTTTATGTTGTCTGATTGTATCTCTACTGCTGCCTTGTCGAAGAAACTGAAATGGGTAATAGGTAAGAAAGAATAATGTTTAGTTTATTGTAATGGTTAACATGAGATTATACTGTATCTCTACACCAGCTCTAATGCAAATGCAGCTAATCAGTTAGAGACAAACCTGAAATCTTTCGTGTGATCAAGCTTGCGGCTACCTGTGATGTTAGACTCAGCATCAGCAGTCTCATATAAAAGAGACTTATCAGCAGGTAGTTCAACTTTGTGTTTCCTTATGGATGCCGCCACCACCTGACAGATGCGTGTGAGAGGGCTGCCTCCAGGCTTTTGGTTCCTGAACAATCGAGTACCTGAAAAGAAACTTACGACGGCAATTGCCATTGCGACAGCAGGAATGCCAAATCCCCATCCCCAACCCTCATTATCTTGTATCCAGACAAGTACGGAAGAAGCAATAAGAGCGCCTATATTGATTGAAAAATAAAACCAGTTGAAGAAAGAGCTCTTGTGCTTTTTCTCAGCTTCATCAGCATCATCAAACTGATCTGCTCCATAAGATGAGACACAGGGCTTAATCCCGCCGGTGCCTAGAGCTATCAGGTAGAGTGCTACAAAGAAAGTTGCACTCTGTGCATCTGTTACTTGGCAAGTTTCTTCTCCACGAGGACCATGACATACTGGCTTTAAGCCAGAGACTGATGCCGTCACCGTTAGAAAAGTCATTCCCTGAATGAAAATTAATATTCTTATTAATCACCGAGAAAGAACAAAGATTCAACGAAAACCTTGCTCCTACAGCTCAGGTTTACCATATTTTGAAAATTTAGACACTGAATGTAATTTTAAGACTCTACCAATTCGATCAAATATGCAAACAAACTCGAGGGAAAGTAAAACCTTCCCATTTTGTTCAATTAAACACAAGTAGAATGTTAACACCAAGCCACAAGATACCAAGTGCTCCAAGCTAATGAAACTTAGTAACTTACAATAACATAAATGATTGAGAAAATGGCAATGGTCCAGTATCTTCCAAGATACGCATCAGCCAGAAAAGCACCAATCAATGGCGTGATGTAGCATGTTCCACTCCAGTCCAAGACGTTTTTAGAAGCTGTAGAACTGCTCTGATCTAACTGGTGCTTGAAGTAACGCACCAGATTTGTGCTCATCCCATAGTATGCCAATCTTTCACAACATTCATTTCCTGTTCATTGAAACTAAAACTTAAAACCATTTCCTGGATTTTTACCATTTTCATAGATTAAGAGATAAGCAAAACAAGTACCTAAAATAAAGGGGCAGGCCTTCCAGGTTCCAGTTTTTGTTTTATCCGCTGGGTTTCCTTTGTAGTCCAATGTCCCATCTTTCGTGTAAATATCTTCTTCTTCTCCCATCGCTTTATCAGTTACTTGAAAGCTTGATTATTTCTTTCTCTCTTTCTTTTTGTAGAGATCTATTCAAAAACAGATGTGCCTATCTGCGGTAAACATTGTGCACAAAAGTATCTTATAAAGAATCATGCCACGGAACACACGACTATCTATCACTAGCAAATTTAAGCTCATTTGCAAAACAAAATCCATTAGAAATCCAGCTGCGCAAAATTAACCCAGTTGATTTTCAGACTCAAGAAAGTAATGATTAAGTGCTTCCTAGAAAACGTACAACGAAGAACTGAATCATTAGAGAGTTTAAGACGACCCAAGTTCAGAAACCAAAAAAAAATAATAAATTACTTTGACTCATTCACACAAGAACCGATTCAAATCCTCACAACAATAATTCTGTTGCAGAGGCAAAGCAAAACACACAGTACTACAGCAACCCAGGAAAAATAAATAAATGAATAAATAAACTGAAAAAGAAAAATTGATACCTGAATCTTGGCAAGTTATGCAATGTATCCAAATGTCCACTCAGAAGCAGCATTAGTTGCACGAGCACTAGACAATACGAGGACTAATTAATAGCATAAAAAATTAGTCACTGCTCAAGAATGAACTAAGGGTGAGCTCTTATTAGCTGGTCCAATCAATAAACAGTAAAGTTGACGTAGAAAATACAAATGCAGTGGTGGCTGCCTTCTTTGTTTAGTTAAAGGCTTTGACTTCAATGTTCCTAACACAATGTGAAAGGAAGAAAAGCTTGTAATAATGGGAAGAAAATGAAAGAGATGGATATTATTGGTCCAATCTATACAAGATACAGCACGGCAAGCAGACTTCACTGCTTACATGTTGATTTCAGAAACTAGGGGAGGCCAAGTCAACGTTTTCGCTTTATCCATATATTGCAAAAATCAAGGGTCATTATGGGGTGCATTCTTAAGGCTAATTGCTAGTAAGTAATGATAATGAGTTTTAACAAAATAATTTGTATAAAAAATGTTGCATCTTTTCGTATTAGCTAGTCCCTAGCGACTAATTGAAATCTGCAAGTATTTTACAAAAATATGGACATTCATATCCGACCAGTTATTGATCTCACAAAGCAATATGAATGTTAATACCGCATTATTTAGTTTATATTAAAACTAGATGATGGCAACTACTTTAAAAGCAAGTTAAAATAAAAACAAAATATCGCCTACCTTAGTGTATTTTTCAACCCAAATTTATTGTGCAGGAGGAAGTAAACCTCAATTCAAATTCTAACAAGCTTTTGATGGATCTCATCATCTTTAAGACTCCTAGTTGTTTACTTATACCAAGAATCCAGCTTCATGCTTCTTCACAAGCCAGCCGTAATCATTGAATTAATAATTATTGAGTCTACTTAATTGACTAATTAATTCGTATTTCTATATGGAACACTCCGTAATCACTTGTTTATTTGTAGCTGCGTGTCTACATCTCCGTTACGTATGGAATCATATGATACAGTGAACAATTTTTGAAATAAAATAATTTGAAGGAGAGCGAACATATAAGATTTCAATCAAATAATTTGTTTTTTTTTTTAAATTTATTATTATACAGGATTTTTATGTATTAAAAGTATTCTAATAATTAGAGCAATGAAGAATCGTCCGTCCCAATGTGGTCTCCTATTTCTATAGTTAATCCTATTTTCTGATTCATTAATTAAGAAAAAAAACTAAAAATATTAAAAGTTCTACTAGTTGGAATTAAATGATGAATGTGAGGCTTACTAAATAATCCTGGAATATTTTTAATCAAAAAAAGAAATCTCGTATTATTGATTCGATGTGAACAGCTTTGGAATTATCAAGTGTGAATGCAATAAAAATAGTGCAGCTCTTGGGTGTTGAATTTTCCATCAAAATGACAATATATATATATATATATATATATATATATATAGGTTTACAACTGGAAGGAGAGACACGTTTCTCATTTGTTTTGAAGTGTAAAAATTATTCTTAATAATAATATATTGACGATTGAACCAAGGATGATGCCCCGTGCCCGGCACTTTGTTTGCAGCTGGCGGTGGGCTTCTTGTTCACACAATCACAATTTACACATATTACAGAAAATATTGGAAATATTTCTCAGTAAAGTTTTTCTTGTGTCTGTAATTTTAAAATGCGGACTTAGATAAGCTCTTGATAAAAACTTTCAAAATCAATGCTGATGTTGTTTTGGGAATGATAATATTAAAACTGTTCAGAATTACTATGTACCAAGATTATGATGGCTAATTATGATGTGTGGACATTAAGATTTTCTTTTTTTACATTTTTTTACCAAAGGGCAAGTGACTATTGTGAGGGCAGCAGTTCGAGCTCCCACAACGCACATAGGAACTTATTTTTTTCTTTAATTATAGTATATAATTAAGTGAATGTAGTTTTTTTTTTCCCGAATTGTGAGTGGTGTAGACACCTCTCGAATGTTAGAGATGGTAAAATTGGGACAGTGCTATAAAAAAATTAATGTAAACTAGTCGCAGTAATCATCTGATTGAAAAAAAAAAAATCAATTGTAATCTCATATAATATGAGTTGTAATCTAAGCATTAGTCTCATATAATTTAAAAAAAAATGGCATTTACCCGAATTTCTACTGGTTAGATCCATGATTTACTAAATTTTGATTCAAGCCTTTACTGGAATTGGGGTTATTGGCTTGAGGATGGGGCCATTATGAAGAAACAACAAATTTGAAGAGTCTGCAAGTAGAGCTTTATTGCATGGTGTGAATGTTAGTTGCTATTAAGACATCTTTCAAAATGAATCGCTAGTGCATATTTCATTCCAACCTATTCTTCCATGGGAATTGTATTAATATATTTGTCTAAGAGCAGTGTTATTTAAACAGAAAAAATAGACAAAATGAAGACATAATAAACTTTAATTACTATATTTATAAATTAATCAGTTGATGTATTGTTTGTATAATTGTAATGTTATATATATATATATTAGTCTAGAATTTTAAAATGTAGGAAAAGTTCGTGAAAATTTTAAAACCATAAGATTTTAAAAAACTTAAAACTTAAAATGTTTAAACCTCACAATTTATACATTTTCCCAAACTTTTCCACACTTTCAATTTCTGAATCTTTCGATACCTCTCGGATGTTGCAAAACTAACACAAATTGCTATCTAGAACTCCACTCAAGTACTTTTAAATTGGTCCCCAATATGATTGCTTAAAGAACAACCTTTTATACATGATGAAATCATTGTAAAAAGAATAACAAAATCACTTTTCCCCCTTACTTTGAAAGAGAAAACTACAACGCATTAATTAAATCATTAAAACCCACTTATTAATTAGGAGAATGATCAACATGTGTGATAAAATGATCAAGCCCTAAAAGTGAAATCTCAGCTTATACACACACACACACACACACAAGGTAATAGGATGATTAGATGAGCTGTTACGTACCCACCCTATAATATAAATCTTTAGCTTTCAAAAACAAAACTTCCCCACTGCAACAATCCATGAAAAGGATTTCTTAACTACATGCATGCTGCTTGAACTAGTTGGTTTGAATATCTTTAACATGCATTTTATCGTAGCAAACTCGTCTGCCGCCTCGCTTTTCAGATCTACTCTTCTCGAAGCATGTTTCCATCACATATACATCAAGTGGTGAAAATTTTAAGCCATTAGTTAAACCACATTAGAATTTACATTAATGATAATGACAACAAATATATTCTTCGTTTGATCATTAATCAAGAATTAAGTGCTTATAGTTGACGTTGAGGACTTATAAGCTATTGGGTCAAGCATGTAGTTTATCTAGCATGGTGTTAGATATGTGTAAGATTCCATGTTTGGTTAGTTCCCTCTACTTAGTGGCCGTTTATTTATGATCTCTTGTCCTAGTCCATATTTTTTATGAGGCAACCTGTTTGATAATAGTCATTTTTAAGGTTGTTTCCTTCCAACTTTTTTCCGTATAAAAGTTTGGATGGGGTTGAGGCTCACCTATTAAACACCTAAATTCATTTCTTATTATTACTTAGATTCGAGTAATTAGCTCAAAATACATTCATGATCAATCGAACTACACCCATAACCCTCTGTTATCAACTAATTCAAACTAAAACCAACAAGGCATGGTAATTATTTTTTAAAAAAATGGAAAAAAAAAAACACACAAACACATGTAACACTCCAAAGAAATTGTGAAAAAAACTTTATAAAATAGTCAAAAGAGCAGCTTTTCACCCCTACATAAAGAATGAAGCTCCAAATCTAAATTATCCGCATAAACTAGCTACTCGTCACATTACTCTTTGCAATTAATAATCATATCTTAATTTTCTACATTATACTTTTTAACTTTTTCTAACCAATCACAATAGCAATCATGCATATATTTGTCTAGTACCTTTGATTATGATAATCCTGACGACGAAAACAGAACAAAAGGTATTTTTCTTTTTCTTTTTAATCCAAAACAACGAAAAGATCAGCTAAAACAAGTGAAAATCAAGTGGGTTGTGTCCAACTTTCGAGCCTAGGTCATATTTTTGACCTAAAAGAGGAACCAATCTACATTCTGCTACTTGAAAATTGTGGTTAAGTTAGCTGAGGAATGGGTGTACTTTACCCAATACGGTTGGACCAAACCACCCAGTCAATTGAAAAATGTCACAAAAGCTCCACACTAGCTTCGCTTCCAAAAGTGTCTTATAACTACTTTGTGTAATAAACAAGAAAAATAATAATAATAAAAGAATTCATGATTTTCATTTTTTTAATTATTAATTGAGAAAAGAAAACTCGGACCCTTAAAGTTTCGCCTAATCTACATACGGACCCTAATTAGGTGAAATCAATCCTATCACCACGTAGATTTCTAATAATAGTCTGACGGTATGATATCCGAAATAAACAAAAATAAATAAATTAATTAACGAAAGGGAATTTGTGCCTCCATGGTTGAAACGTTGAGAATCTACATGTATAGTGGGCCAAACTTAAGAAGTCTAGCGTCATTTTCTCTTATTTTTTTAACATATTTTTGAATGCAGAGCTTGACTCTCAAGTATTCTTTGTAGACAGTATCTACCTAACTGGTAAAAACGACATGGGAGCAGAGTCTTTGGTGAGCTCTTTATAAGTTGAGTTGGTCGTTTTGCCCAAAGTGCACAAAAATAAAATACGATAGAAACTTGAAAGACAGACACTAGGAAGCAGAAAATGGAGGTGGTTCGGTGGATTCGAGTTCTGTTGCTGGTGGCTTGCCTGTTTCCGGCATCGGTCCAATGCATGGTTCGAGAATACAAGTTCAATGTAAGCACTTTCTCCAAAAGCACTTAATAATTAACTGGTGCTTCTTCTTCATGCATGCATAACGAGATAGCTTTCGACAATATGGTTTTCCAATTGCTAGCTAGTTTCTTCAAATATTTGGGTTCTCCCCCCCCCCCCCCCCCCCCCCCCCCCACCACTTACATGACATATGTAGACCAAAATGAAGTAATTCGAGCTTTGAAAACCATATGAAAAGTGCTTTTCCTTTTTTTTTTTTCTATTCCCGCCTTGAATGAGTCGGGCTGGGAAGCTCTGAGGAGCTTCATGTTTACGTTTCGATTGGGAGAATAATTATTTTGAAGTAATTCATTACTTGATCAAGTGAAAATTAGACTTAGGACGAAATTTTCAAAGGTGATTCATTAATTAAAAGCCACTGCTACAAGAAAATGCATGCATGCATGCAAGCTTTTGTCAAGTTGATGGTCTTGTTTTACCTTAAATCATTTTCAATTAGTTTAATTTAAAATTAATGCCGGTTATCACGAAAAGATTTCTACGATTAGAAGTGACTGATCAACAGCTGAAACGAATTAACAAGGTTCAATTGAGCACAGGTTGAAAATTAATCAATGACAAGAGGTGGTAATTAAATTGATTAAATAATTAACTAAAGTCTTCAGCTAATAAGTCTTGATCGAACAGCAGAGTGGTGGTGTTGTTGAGGCACCACTAAAAGTTTGGTGACCATAGCCCACCATACGGCGCGGCTCATATTTATTACAAACACTGATGATTTCATCATATTGCAGGTTGTGATGAAGAACGCCACTAGATTATGCTCAACCAAACCCATCGTCACCGTCAACGGATATTTCCCCGGTCCAACCATCGTCGCCCGAGAAGACGACACCGTGCTCGTAAAAGTCGTCAATCATGTCAAATATAATGTCAGCATCCACTGGTGAGCGAGTTCAACCCACCACTCTCAGTTTGATTTCAAAATCTATTACACGTGTGTTTTAAGGGGATCACCCGCACGTTCACGTAATTCCTAATTAATTTTTATGTGGCATGATGCACGCAGGCATGGAGTGAGGCAATTGCGGACCTGTTGGGCCGATGGTCCGGCTTACATAACACAGTGCCCCATTCAACCGGGCCAAAATTATATTTACAACTTTACCCTTGCCGGCCAAAGGGGTACACTTTGGTGGCATGCTCACATCCTCTGGCTCAGAGCCACAGTCCATGGTGCCATCGTCATCTTGCCTAAACGCGGCGTTCCTTATCCCTTCCCCAAGCCCCATAAAGAAGTCACCGTTATATTATGTGAGCCTGGACACATCAATCACTCGTAATTTTATAAAAATATAATTTTCTAAACAAATGATTAACAATAAATGGTTCTTTAATATTTGTACTTGTAGCGGAATGGTGGAAATCAGATGTTGAAGCTGTGATTAACGAAGCTTTGAAATCTGGCTTGGCCCCGAATGTATCAGATGCTCACACCATCAATGGACATCCAGGGCCTCTTTCAAGTTGCCCTTCGCAGGGTAAATAAATATTAAAAAAATGATAGATAATAATAAATAAATAAAACAAGTGCAAATTAAAATATTTTCATTTTCATTTATGTATTTTTGAGAATTAATTACTCTTATTTCCAGGAGGATTCAAATTGCCAGTAGAATCCGGGAAGACGTACATGCTGAGACTCATCAACGCTGCACTGAATGAAGAGCTCTTCTTTAAAATCGCCGGCCATAAACTCACAGTCGTTGAAGTTGATGCAGCGTACGTAAAACCCTTCAACACCGAAACCGTTTTGATAGCCCCAGGGCAAACCACAAACGTTCTCTTGTCAGCTGCCCATGCAACTGGGAAATACTTGGTAGCTGCCTCACCTTTCCTGGACACCCCGGCAATTTTAGTCGACAACAAGACCGCCACCGCCACCGTTCACTACTCCGGCACACTCGGTAGCACCGCCACCACCCTCACCGTCCCGCCCCCTAGAAACGCCACCCCGGTCGCCGCCAACTTTACTGCTTCGCTCAGAAGCTTGAACTCGAAAAAGTACCCCGCCAGAGTCCCGTTGAAGATTGACCATTCTCTTTTCTTCACCATTGGCCTCGGAATCAATCCTTGTGCCACCTGTGTCAATGGCAGCCGCGTCGTGGCTGACATTAACAACGTCACTTTTGTTATGCCTACCATTTCTCTTCTGCAAGCTCATTTCTTCAAAATCGGTGGAGTTTTTACAGATGATTTTCCAGGGAACCCGCCGGTGACTTATAACTTTACAGGCACACAGCCAGCGAATTTCCAGACGAATAATGGGACCAGGATTTATAGGCTCCCTTATAATTCTACTGTGCAATTGGTGTTACAAGATACTGGCATGATTGCTCCCGAGAATCACCCCCTTCATTTGCATGGCTTCAATTTTTTCGAGGTTGGAAGAGGGCTAGGGAACTTCAATTCGAAAAAGGATCCGAAGAAATTCAATCTTGTTGATCCTGTAGAAAGGAACACGATTGGCGTCCCTTCCGGTGGATGGACTGCTATCAGGTTTCGAGCAGACAACCCAGGTATAACAACTCAAATTTTTTTTCTT
This sequence comes from Citrus x clementina, assembly GCF_000493195.1. NCBI lineage: Eukaryota > Viridiplantae > Streptophyta > Magnoliopsida > Sapindales > Rutaceae > Citrus > Citrus x clementina. The sequence goes on from NW_006262022.1 coordinate 24,236,046, forward strand.
CTTATAAAAGCTTTTTGATTTGAAAATAATTTTACTTTCTAATGTTGCCATTTAAAAAAAAAAAAATTACAGGAGTTTGGTTCATGCATTGCCATTTGGAAGTGCACACAACATGGGGACTGAAGATGGCATTTATTGTGGACAATGGAAAAGGGCCGAACGAATCACTTTTGCCGCCTCCGAGTGATCTTCCGAAGTGCTAGCGAAAGCCCAAGATTCCAAGTATACAAATCAAATTAGTCTTTTTTAACCAATACATATAGATAAGTGAAAAAGCAACAGACAAGAAAAGATTACTGAACGGTCAAGATTTAATAAGACGAGTTCTTTCGAGAATGCTATAACAAGCTAATCAGAATTGAGTAAAATGATAGTGAAACCTTCTTCTTCTTCTCGCCCTTTTCTTTTTTTCCTTTTTTTTTTAACTTCTCTGTTATTCTCTCTCTTTCTTGGGAATTAATGTATCATGATTGTTTCCCGCGGGATATGTATTCCAGTGCATGTAATTATATACATATTTTGTTTACTTGAAATCTTTGAAAGCATTCGTTGTTTAATTCTCTGAGCAATCATCCAATAATTTTCTCGTTTGTCGGCAGCTAATCGCAAAATATTAGCTTTGGGCCTCATCGTTTTGGCAGTGTCAGGCTTTTTGTTTGGCGGCATGAGAGTAATGATTCATTTGGGCCACGGCTCGTATTTCTTAGCTTCCGGTTCAAGACTAGACCCATGTCTTATTTGGGTATCCGTTGTACAAACGTAATTGTGAGATTAATTCTTTTTTCTTCCATACAAATCAGCTGATGGATATTGACCTTAAATTCGACATTAAATATAACTTATATCCAATATTGATTTATGATCTAGAATTAAAATGACCTGCGCTTATATTGGTGTCGGACCAATATAAAATACATTTGCTTTTAGAATTAACAATTAAAGTTACTTAAATTAAAGAACAAAAAAGTTAGCACAAATATATTCTTTTTGAAAAAAAAAATAAAATGAAATAAATTTTTGAATCATTTTTTCTGCATATAGGCACGAGTTAAAACATTAATGCATAGTTCGAAAATTTTCCAAAGCACTTGCGATATTTGGAGCGGAAGAGTGTTTAATTTTTTATTTTTGTCATCCAATCAGTACCTGTTGGAATTATTATTATTATTATTAATTTATTATTATTATTTGTGGAAAGTGGCACGCGCGGGGGGGAATGACAATTGAGTAGATGCGCGGACACGCATATCGGCGCGCGTGCGCAAGTTATTAAATAATAAATGAAAAAGAAAATTGTCTTTGACTTTTTGACCTTTAGAGAACCAACATTAAGATGGAATCCTTCCTTTAATGGCAAAAAAAGTTTTTAATGGTGGTGGTAGCCCCAGCCGTTTTAGGCAAAGCCCGCCCTGTGGCCTTATTCGACCCCCACCGTTCAATTATTGTAATTGTGACACTTCATTTTTTTTCTTTTTCTTTTTTTTTGTGGTTGCTTTTGCGGCGGCCCCGGCCTCCCCGCCCCCTTTTGCGTGTCAAGGGACAATTACTCAAATTACAGACGAACGAAAAAAATATAATATAGGCTGTGGACAGATAATAAATATTGACATAATGCTAATCTGTACTTCGACTTTACATCATGATTTTTTTTTTTTAATCTTGAATTTCGGATAATGATCGTTCAATAGTTGGATTTATTGATTGAGACTTTGAGATCTAAATTTTTTTTAAAATATTTGATGAATTAGAACTTGATTATCATTTGAGACTCATTTATTTGATCTCATTAAGTATAAGGTTTCAATTTTTATAAGACGAATTCGTCTTCAAATACTCTATCAATATAGTTTTTGTTTTACATCTGATATAGTCTCGAAACCACAGTACCACTATACCAAAATTTAACTTAAAGTTAAATGGAAATCTTTGTAACTAATAGATATATACAACATGATCATACACTCATTTGTACAAATTGCAAGCTTCATGGGTACAAAAAAAATAATTGAATTTCAAGATGTTTGATTTTAGTGCATAAGAAATAAAAGAATAGTTGTAATGCAGGGCATCAGAAGGAATGATTGCGATTATTTTATACAAGCACTAGCTGCAACTTTTGATTAATTTTGGCACATCCAACAATTTGGTGAACCAGGGGCTAGCCGGCAACATTTAATTGTAATATTATATGATAAAAAAAAAAACTAAACAACAGCTTCATTTTATTTTTCTGACGTTCCCCATGTTTAGATTTTAATATAAATATTTAGAGAATAAAAGAATATAAGTGACAAGAGCAACAGTTCCAATAGAGATTATTATGTAATTTTCAATCATACCCATCAAGTTTTTTAAAAAAAATATTTTAATTTTTATTTGAAACCGGATTCCCGACACGAGATTGCACGTGAGAAGCATAAATCGTACGTTTATAAAATCATTAACAAGTTTAGTAAAGTGTTTTAAGCCACTAATAATCAGCGCACATTCGAATTGAAAAAAGAAAATTACACAAATGTCCGTAACTGAAATGACTTTGTATATATAATTTCTTTTGAGCTACAATTAGAATATTATTGATATTCTATTACGACTCAAATAAAAAAAAAGTATTACTTTCATATTAAGAAGAAATTTATTTTAACTTTAGAAAAAATACTACTATTATATTTTTAAAAAATTAAGGCTTTGTTTGGTATTAAAATTTTATAGTTTAAAAGTTATTGCTGTTGTAAAAAAAAATTATAACTATAAAATAAAAATTAATAATGATATAGTAAATATGATTTTTAAATAATAATTTAGATAAAATAATAAAAATATTATAATTGTTATCATATAAATAATAGAATAAATTAATTTAATTTTTAAATTATAACAATTAATAATTAATAAATATTTTAATATTATAACTTAAAAATTACAAGAATCCAACCTTAATATTAACAAGAGAGTGAGTTCGTTGCCTTTGGGCTTTGGGCAACTTTGTGCATGAGTGAAAAATAGTAGATAGTTAGATACTTACGGAAAGATGAAATAAGCGAATAATATTAAGATTCTATTTAGAATTGAGGTGTTGTATCTTAAGTAAAAAAAAAAAAAATTATAACTATAAAATAAAAAAAATTAATAAGATATAATAAATATAAATTTTAAATAATAATTTTAATAAAATTATTAAAAATATAATAAATTTCCTATTATACAAATAAAAAATTATATTAATATAATTTTTAAACTATAATCACTCTTATTTATCACATATTTTAAAACAGTACCTTTTAAATTAGGATTACCTGACTTCAATTCCAAACACAAGTTAAATGTGTTTGTAACTTTATATTTTGGTGGGATAAGGATAGCGACGCACGAATTATTGATTATGGGCAAGGGAAGTCGTGAGGGGCAATAAGGAGAATTAGACACCTCAGCATACTAACTAGTAGTTAATGGACCCGTTGTCCCATTGAATTGGGGATGCGAGATTCGAGGTGCCCAAAAAAAGATGACGGTGACGCAAAAGAACATGTTACATGTGACACAAAAAGCATCTCTCCCCTTCTATGCGGCCAGGAATTCCCCCACTTGTTCAGTTGTTCTTACATCATTTGATCAATTTGCCTTCTGAATTGTGAAATCACTCTTTATTTTGAGATGCAGTTGAAAGAGAATTCACGATTCGTGAGTTTTTAAATGTGAGGGGAAAAAAAAAAATCAGGACTTATAGTTCGCACGGGAGTAAAATTTGTTTAATTTTATGATTTTTTTACCATATATTTGAGATAACATCGTTTTTTTTTTTAATTTGACTGTATATTTTAATTTATTTTGTTTGTTTGTATAATGTGAAAATAACTGAAAATTCAGATGATGTAAAGATTAGCATATATGAATTTGGTCCCTAACAAGTAGTATACACATTGATGTTTAAGGAAAATAAGCCAAATCTCCCTTTGTTTAATGAAATTAAGTGATACACTCATATTTTAAAACTCATCAACTCTTCTTGATATTGGTGTTGAATAGAATATTATCAAATTTCATTTTTTAATGGCTGGCGTTAAGTCACGTGCACGTGATTTGCGTCTCCTTCACGACTACAGTACCTAGTCCCGGATATTGTAGTTATGAGGAGGACGTAAGTTACGTGCACGTAACTTACCCCCTCTCTTTTTTAATAGGAAATTCTTTTTTTTCCTTTTTTTATAATAACTTTTAACTTTTAAGAATCAGTATAATCTCTATTGAAAAAAAAAATATACATTTTTTCTCCTTTATCTGTAAACGCACCCACAGGCCACAGCTCTGATTCATCATTCTCCCCATGTCCATTGCAAATTGGACAAGCACTAGATGGAACCCCATTAGAGATGGCAAAACCCCGGGCCGGGTCCGGGTATTGCCATGACCGGACCCTACCCGGATGTAACCGGTCCGGGTCCGGGTCCGGGCCGGGTTTTAATTCGGGTACCCGAATTTTATATTTTTTAATATTTTATGTGTATATATAATAAATGAGTCAAATAAATATAAAATATTTAAAATAATATATATTTTATAATTTTTTTAATAAAATCCGGGTTCTGGATTTATCAAGTGATACCCAAGACCGATCCAGCTTCATTCCCGGGCCGGGTATTACCCGGCCCGCAACGCCCGGGTACGGTCCGGGTCCGGACCGGGCGGGTATTGTTGCCATCTCATTCTCTGCTACCACCATTCATTCATGAAATTAACCCAAAAAAAAAAAAAGAAACCCCCACGAAGACAACACTCAACAATGCCATCAAAATTAAAATCCCCACTTTTCGTCGTTAATTGGACCGCATCGTTGCTGCCAAAGAGCTCCCTTGTTACATTTTTTCATTGCGTTTTTCTGGTCTTGGAGATTTTCTTTCTTTCTCACATCACTCGTCGCTTTCGCTGTCAACTTCTCCGGGCGTTGTTTCGGTATAGATTTTAAGGCCGGTTTGAAGGGATTTTGGATTGAGTTTGTGCAGATAATAAAAAGTTTATTTTGATTCCATTACCATTTCTATACTTCCGTCAAAAACCCAAAAAAGAATTGATTCATTTCAAATGGCGTCGGCGAGTTCAACAAAAAGGCTCTAGGTAAATTCGCCCAAGTCGCACATACATTTCCAATTCCAACCAATCCGTAAATCAAAGATGTTGCTTTTTAAAAGATTACTTTGCTTTCTTTACAAGTGGAAACTTAGAGAATCAACAAAAAGACTTCTAATTCTATTTTTTAAATCTTTATTTATTAACTTAAATGTTAAATAAAAGGACGAAAAAATAAAAGAATTTCTCTCAAAAGACTCTTCAAATATAAATAAGTTTATTTTAATAAAATTCTTCTTACCAAATTCAATTACACTCCATTTTTTCAACAATAAGTTATAAAACTTCTCTTTTCTATAATGGCAATATAAAATATAACATATTATTATTATTATTATTATTATTTTATTTGAACCACGAGGTAGTTTTAAGTGGGCTCTAATTGTGGGAAACACTTTTAAGCATGTACTACAACCTAGACTAATTTTTGTTCGCACTGGGTTGGTCCGTTAAGGGTAAAGTGGCCAAAGTAGTGACTCCATATGAGAACGGAACTTGAACCTTATAACATAAAGAATCTTTGATGAGAGGAGAAGTCACTCTCTTCAACATTTAAAGAATCTTTTGGTGAAAGAGAATTCTTACTTAAATCTGTTAAACAAGAGGAGATTTCTCCTGCATTAGCATGTTGTTAAACAAGAGGAAAATGTATTTACTTGAAAATTGTGAGATAAAATTAATTGTTGTAATTTTAAACCAAAAATAATCTCTTTATTGATGAATGCATGTATTCACGTCCGTCAAAGGATTTCCACAAAGCGACAATAAGAAAAGGTATTAAAAAAAAAGAAAAAAAAAGGGAGAGAGTGAAGTCCCACAAAGTGAATATTGATGAATGCATGTATTCACCATCCATCAAATTCACTTTAGAGGTGGGGCTCCAATGGCGTTAAGAGAGTGAAGTGTAAAGTAACAAATTACACATGGAGTGAGTGAACAATAATAAGAGTTAAAAAGATCAGAGCAAGTCAGTTCGGTACTTGAAAGTGTGCCCCAGCAGGCAGCCACCCCATTAAAAAGACTGCAATGATTATCGTGGTCACATTGCTTCAATTGTCATCATTATTCTTTATTAGATTATGTTTTAATTTCTGAAATTATTACAGCAAGATTTATTGGAACTTTAAATTCATTCAACTCTAATGTGGCTAAAAAAAAATAAAAAAATCAACGAACGATACGAACAATACAAGTTAGATTAGCAGTCTAGATGTGATTGAAAAATATGAGACATGAATTCAAATAAGTTCATATATCGTAGCTCACAAATCTTCACCAGGCTACCTCAAACCTATAAATAGAAGAGCAATGAATTACGTATTTGAAGTTTTGAACTCTTGTCTTTCGAGAAAAAAGAACAGTGTTTCTGATTAATGTTGCATATAACACGTATTGTGGACATAATTATTAATAAGGAATATATCTCGTAAAGTAAGTCAATACAGTTTTAAAAAAATTATAACTACTTTCTTAAAGGATAAAAGGATATGATTAATTTTTAAGAGACATAAATTTCCTTATAACTTAAGAGTCATATATATATATATAAATGTTTGATGAACAGTCATCAATAATATATAAATAGATTCTGTTATACGTACTTCATATCATAAAAAGTAATAAATTTAATACATTAAGAGCTCTTAGAATCTCTTTTGTCTCATTAATTCTTAGTTATAGATAATTTTTTGTTTAACAATAATTTTTTTAAGACTACTTCTACATCGACCAACAGTTTTACCATTCATGCAATGATCTCGACATACAATGATTCAATGATTTGGATTAGTATAATAAATCAATTTATCTTTGAACTAGTAAACACATGGCGGGCGAAGATTTAGGAAGGTACACAACCAAAATAGCAACAAATGACATGTAAAAGGAAATAATTAAGCTTTAATAGAGTAATGGGTCATGGTATAATCTCCAAAATAGCAATTTGGTCCTTTTAATGCAATTAACATTTAACCATATGGAATCAATGAACCTTTACCCTAGTGGGAGAACCCTTATACTTACAATGTATGAGAGTAAGGGGTTTGAGACTCCATAAAAATATTATGGGGTTTAGTTTTAATTCTCTCTTTGGAGACAATCTTTTCATTTACGAAATGTGAGTAACAATTTTCTCTCTTTGGACACACTCTTCTTCCCTAGGGTTAAAAAAGAAAGAAAGAAAGAAAATTCTAACCAACTAGAAATGCAGACATGGAGATTCATAGCCACCAGAGGTTAAATAACCAAAACACCCTTACAAGATTTTTTTTTTTTAAGGGTCATGTCATTATTGGAATATTAGTAGAGTGCAAGAGTATCGCTCTCTATTTGTTATATATAAACAACTAACACATACCTAGAAATGAGATGTCGAAACACAAGAAGGCATAAGCAAGAGTGAATAAGAATTAATTGAGTATGAAGGAGGCCATAAATGAATGTGTGAGCAGTAAGTTTGAGGAGGGGGAGCTCAGCAAAGGAAAATAGTGGGGGTGGTGGGGATGTACGTGAATGTGGGGTGTGGGGGGCTGCATTTTGCCAATGGGAGGTCAAATAAGTGCGGAAGTGAGAGAGGACAAGGTGCAGTTGGTCACATCGGAAGGGGACCGCCCCCTCTGTTGTAATTTGTTGTATTTGTTAAGCCTGCCTTGTTAGCTAGACAAAGCAAAATGAACAAAACGTGTGGGGTCACAACTAACATGCCCAAACACTTGGACCCAACCGAACTGCTTTTTTTTTTTTTTTTTTTTTTTTTTTTTTTTATAAAAAAAATCAGCTTTAAATGTGAAAATATAATCTCGCTTTCGATTCTTGATTGGCAGGAATAATTGCTTTTGTTTTCGTTTTCAATTAGAAATGAGAAATCAAAATTTGTTCTTTTAAAGACCAGTGAATATTATGGATTTTAAGAGCGATGGTAAAATTAGAATTACCTAAGGTCATCTCTAATGTGATACTAAAATTAATACTAAATCATTTTTTATATTATTTTTGGTGTAAAATGCTTCTCTAATGTAACACCAAAACCAACACCAAAATGGTGTTATAAATAGTATTGCACCAAACATGGTGCAACACTATTCATTTGGTGCTATGGAGAAAAAGTCTCAAATATCCTTATTACTTTTTCTTATTTACATATCTATCATATTTTATATAATATTTTAAGTTATTATTATTATTGTTGTTGTTATTTTTATTTTATTTATTAATTTTTGAATATTATACTAATATTTTAAATAAAAAAATTCAACACAAAAATTAATAATAAAAATAAAATGACAATAACATTAATTACTAGATTGCATATAATATGGGTTATTATTTAGCTGATGCATCTACCCAAAATGATCTACTCTTGTACAAATTATCCATGATCCATGTGGTCCTAAAAATAAATTATTTATCATGAAACAAGAAGCATGTCAGAAAGATGTAGAACATGCATTTGGAGTTCCTAAAAAGAAATCATTTACCACGAAACAAGAAGTATGTCGGAAAGATGTAGAACGTGCATTTGAAGTCCTTCAATCACGTTTTGCAATTGTTGCTGGACCATCACGTTTTTGGAACAAACATGTGTTACATGATATAATGACTGCTTGCATTATTATGCATAATATAATAATTGAAGATGAACGTGATGTTAATGCAACAATTAATGATTGGATGCAAGCGCCAATACCAATCGTTGATATGAGGGTAGATGAGAATACTAGATTTCAATAATTTCTTGCTCGACACAAACAAATCAATGATAAAAAGGCTCACATTGCACTTCGAAATGCACTAATTGATCAGTTATGGGATGAATTTAGTAATTCGAATAACTAGAGTATTATTATTGTTATTGTATTTTTTTATGTTAATGTAATGTTTAATTCTCATAATGTACTAATTTAGTTAATTAAATGTAAATTTAATAATTTTCTATATTTTTTTGTTAATCGATATAAAATTACTTATTACTTAATTATCTATATTAATAGTAATATATTGTGTTAATTGAATTAATTCTTGAGAATTAAAAAAAAATAAAAAGAAGAATATTCTTTTTTGGTGTGAAAAAATATATTTTTGGTATTGGTGTTACACCAAAATGGGGTTAAGTATTGGAGATGCCCTAACCACTTCTGCTAGCTCATTGGCAGGTGTGATGCACACGCCGAGAAGGAGCGTAGAGCACGAACTATCACTGTAAAAAAAGCGATTGCTGATGCGAGATGGAGGCGGTGGTTGGCTGGTGAATGGTTGCGTTATTCCGCCGCGGCAACAACAACCCAAAATTAGAGTTTTGGGTTCATACGTGGCTCTACCTAATTGGACAAAAGCCGATCCCCACGAAGTGCGATTCCATTGTTGTGCGCGGTGGTGAATTTTTCATCAGAGCCGAGCTTCTACCACTCCTTTTTATAAATTCTTAAGAAATCTCACTTTTCATTTTTATTTCCTTTACTTAAATCACTATCATTCAAAGTAAATTTTGTAAACACACTTTTTCACAAATAAAATTATTTTTATTAGATAATTAATTTCCCCTTTCTTCATTAATTCAAAACTATTTTGATTTTATAAAAAATTAACTATATTATATATTAAAAATGTTGGTGTCTATGATTTAATAAGATATTTTAATTTAATTTAATTAATGTTTGTCTTTTATATAAATTTTTAATAATAATTAAGTCAGCTACGGTTGTAATTATAATACCGTGTCATAGTAGCCGTTGAATTCTAATACTATCAATATATTATTTTAATAAATATCCCAGTACAAAGCCCAGCTTAATTGACTTCAGATTCAATTTTAGAGTAAAGAGTAAATCAGCCTTTATCTTTTACCAATAACATCGCGACACCTAATAAAAACAGTCACTTCTGACTGATTGAGCTCCTTGAGATTGTAACCCAAAACAATAATGTGGGAGGCTGGCCAATCAGAGAGTTGAAACCGTCTCGGGGCCCACAGCATCAACTTGGCCAGTGCAATTTAACATTGATCACGATTGTTCACTTAGCCGATACTTCTTGAAATTGACTTCATGAACTCCACCGCCTCCCAAAAGTAAAAGAGGAAAAAGGAGTTACAAGTTTTTTTTTTTATCTTAAAACATTTTAATAACAATTAAATGTTATGGCAATTAAAAACTATTTAATCAGATTTGGTCAGTGGATTTTATAATAGTTACAGGTACACGTATTTTTATTGACCAGATAAAGAATCAAGAGTGTGTTACGCACATTGTAGTATATGGTATTATATTATATCATAGTAGTTGTGATATAATGTTATGTTTAGTGTAGTATGCACTAAATTGTATAAGATAATATTTTTATTTAATATTTACATTAAATTAATAATTTAAATTTTGATAATTAAAATAAACTTCTTTTACCTTCAACTATCACAAGCATATTTTGATACTATTAGAATTCTTATTGTCGAAGCTATGCAATATAATGCACTATTGCTGGCGAAGGAATTTTCATTTCCTGTAGATCTAATATCAAAGTTTTAGTTGTTTAAATTTTTAATTGTAAATTTACCATAAATGAAAGCTTTTTGCTTATAATAATCTCATTAATGTGTAGCCCCAAAAGTAAGGATTCTAATATTACCAAATTATAGTGCAAAACATGATGTTATACTGCAGCCAATCATCATTGAACGTTAGCCGACAATTTATCAGCACTAATGGCAATATATTTGAGTTTTTAGTTTTATTTGATATTATATATTTTTATTGAATTTTTATTAAGAAATAAAAATAATAATGTGATTAGTACTACATTACACAAACTAATGTGGTACTGTTCACATTATTGTGTACTAAATACACCACAAAATATATAGGAAGATTTACTAAACATAGGATTGTATTGCATTAATTTTTATGTTTGTTGTATATACAAACATTTGCATGTATATATAAGATACTTAAATTTAAGTTTAAGATAAATACTATCAACTAAGTTAAATACATTAAGTAAATGATCTAAGTTGTTTGCGCGTATTTTTCAGTTCAATTAATGAAAATTTCTCGAGTGAAAGGAAGAGATACAGAATTCAAATTTGGCTTATATGATTTGAGAGAGAATTAGATTTTAATTAAACTGTAACTTAAAAAAAAAAATAATAATTAGGTCGCCTACTCGCCTCGTTTATAATTGCTAAGCAATGATGCATTGGACGACGTGGGTAATGTTCAACTTCTATCATATATATCATCAAGTTATAGAGCTGCCTGCTAGTGTCAAATTAATCACTCAACAAAAGTAGTAGGGGAAATCACTCATCGGATTGTTTTATTTACTCTTGCTAATTACTTTTTATTTTAATTATTTTAGTTACAGTGTCACTGAGCTCGATCAATGCGGTCTAGAAACATCTCATTGACTAGTGCAAGACAGAGGAGAGAGCTTCTGCCTTCCATCATTCATCATGAGCTGCCACAACTCAGACATAAGAAATAATAATAATAATAATAGAAAATAGTGGCTTTTGTTTTTATTTTATTATTTAGATTTTTTTTACAGTAGCAGTATTTTAATATTTAAAAAAAAAAAGAACGTCCATTATAATAAGAGGGAACTTTTCATGAGTTACAGTATCCACAAACCCCATAACCTCCAATCACAACCCACCACCATTTTCGCTTCTCTCTCTCTTTCTGCAAAGCTTCAACCTTTTAAGCGTGATTTAGATTCATTTCTTCAAGCCTTGGCTAGCTTGCTTTTCAGTTTAAGCACTTGTTTCTTTCCTTTTATTTCATCTGTCATTGATATTTCATAGCTTCATCTATTGCTTTTGTGCTTTTTTTTCCCCTTCTTTCTTTTCTTTTCTTTGCTGCTCAAACCTCAAGGAAAAGAAAGAAAGAAGAGATCTTTTACCAGCTTTTTTCACTGAATTTATAGTTTCCTCAACTGACTTTGTTTTGCTTTGTTTTCCATTTCCATGCTTTTTTGTTTTCTTCTTGTATCTATGCAAGTTTGAACATTAAAGAAGCAGCTGAAGCTACATAAGTGGCTTGTCACTTTTAGTTATTGTAGTTTCAGTTTCTGTTTAGTTTCCTTGAAACTATATCTGGGTTTTCATTTTAAAATTTTGTTTTCAACTCTTTATATGTTGTCCGAGAAAGCTTACTGGTTCAGATCTCACTAGACTGGTTTTAGCCGCATAGGGTGGTTTAGCTAGGGACAATTTAGAGTTAATATTTGCGTCTTAAATATCTGGGATATTTTTTTTTTCTTTTTAAATTTGGTTGAAAGATGTGTCTTTTTAAGATTCCTCATGTATGCCCCTATAAATGAAAAAAAAGCTATTCTGATTCCTTGCAAATGCTTCATGATTTAACATTGATATTTTTTTCTGATACCTCCACTTCTCTACATTTCTATTTCCTCTTGGGTGCTCCGCTTCTTGCTCTGCCTTTCCTCTGTTTCATCCACTCAATTTCTCAGCCCAAATCATCAATCTTGAATTAGACAAATCACTGCGAAAACAATCCTTGAAATATTCAATCGGTTTCAATTCATCAGAGGATGTTGTGTCAAAATTAAAGCTTCTTTTGGTAACTTTGCTTGGTAATTTTGTTGCGATGAAGTGGGAAACAGAAGTAATCTCCCCTGCATCTTATATTTCAAGCTCAAATTGGCTGCTTGAAGAGAGCAAGAGCACAAGATGGACAGCAGCTGAGAACAAGATGTTTGAAAATGCTTTAGCAGTTTATGATAAGGACTCTCCTGATAGATGGCAAAAAGTGGCTGCCATGATTCCAGGGAAGACGGTGGTTGATGTAATTAAGCAGTACAAAGAATTGGAAGCTGATATTAGCAATATTGAAGCAGGGCTAATTCCACTTCCAGGGTACGGTAATTCTTCTCCATTTACATTGGAGTGGGTTAACAATCATGGCTATGATGGGTTTAAGCATCCATATGCAGTTGGTGGAAAGAGATCCTCATCGGTTCGGCCTGCTGAACATGAAAGGAAGAAAGGAGTTCCATGGACAGAAGAGGAGCATAAGTAAGATTTTCCATTGATTTTCGTTTTATGCCTTTGTTTTGGATACTTGCTGTTGCTGAGAATTGACTTATGCAATTGTAGTACAAAATTTGGTAACTTGAAGTCTTGAACTGATATTAGCTTGGCAATTTAGTCTATGTACTTGCAATTGGAACCATTTTTTGAGTTAATTTTGTATTAGAAGACCAGTCTTAAAAAGGCATGTTCTAATATATGGGCTAATTCTATAAATTTGGATGTTGTATTTGATTTTCAACAGGCTGTTTCTGTTGGGATTGAAAAAGCATGGCAAAGGAGATTGGAGAAACATTTCCCGAAATTTTGTTACAAGTAGAACACCAACTCAAGTGGCTAGTCATGCTCAGAAGTACTTTATCAGGCAGCTTTCCGGGGGAAAAGATAAGAGGAGGGCAAGCATTCATGACATAACAACAGTCAATCTCAATGAGACTAGAACCTCTTCGCCAGATACTCAAAGAGCTCCTTCACCAGAGCAGGTTACTTCAGGGCTTTCTCAGCAGCAACCCAATTGTGGTGGTGCTTTGTCCAGGACGAATTTCCAGTGGCATCAGCCAAATAATGGAGCCACCACTGCTTTTGGTTCAACACAAGGAAATATGTTCATGACATCTCCTTATGGCATTAACTCATATGGGATTAAAATGCCAGGACAGAATCTGCAAAGAGATGCAGTTCACGAACCTTACTTTGGACTTCAAAATTTGGCATTTCAGATGCAATTCCCTCAAGGCTGAGATATGGCTGGCGCAGTTTGCAGCCATGTTCAAATTCTACTCATTAGTATAGTTGTGTTTGTACCTCTTTTTTTTTTTTTTTTCTTTAAAGTTCTGGTTATTATGTGAATATGTTATGGAGAACTTAAAGATTATTTATGGTATTAGAGAACTTGGAGGAGGGACTTTGGATTTCCATTGTACTTATGATTCTATATTTCTCCTTTTCAATTGTTAAAAGTCTTGAGGTTTTGGTTGATGATTGGACCAGCTTGGGGAATTTCTGTGTTGATAATTGTGGATATTGTTGCGTTGAAGCTCGAGTCAAGATTAGGCAGCAAGTTTAGTCCCACGTTTTGATACCTTAAGATGGTTGCTGAGAGAAAATATTTGGAATGCAGAAAGAGATGCAAGCATGGCAATGGAATTTCAGGTACTCGTGGAGAATGAATAAAGGCATCTGCAGATAAGCATCTTCAATACCGTGGTCGGTGATGTAAATTAAGTGCCATAAATCGTGCAAGCTCTATGAGCCATAGTACTGATACTGCTAATGAAATGACACCGTTGTGCTTTCCTATTAAATGGGCATCTTTGAATTTGTGTCAACTTCAATAATTTATCTTGTGAACCTAGTCAAATGGCTAAAGCTATGATCAAAATTTAAAATTTCAGCCTCAATCTGGCTGATTTACAAAACACTCAGTTTAGAGAGGTCCATAATATGTAATTACCAACTTTTTAGAGGGCATAGTTAACTTTCATTGCTAATTTCCTCATTAAAAGAAAGCCTCTATGTCTTCATTATATCTCTACCTTTAAGTATTGTTTCCAAGTATTAGTCATGATACGTCGAAAATTGAGGGTTAAAAACAAAAACATGGAGAATGAGCAATGAAATCGCTTCTTTTAACCCTTGAAGTTGAAGCTATTATCTATAATCCATTTTCTTGTACAATCAAAGGAAACCTGCTTGACTAGTGCTTGACCTTCAGAGCATTAGTTGAGGCTGACCCTAAATCCTAGTAATTTCAACTTCGCTTCACTTGGAGGGTCTCCTTTTAAATCCTGGCTTTGGTAAAGTTTCTTCATAAATCCTCTTGGAAAGAAGATCCCCCTTTATAGCATTAAACTATTGATTATTTTAGCAGAGATTATAGTACAAGCTACAGAGCAAGATTCAGATCAGATTATGTGATGATTAATCAGCTTGTTTTGTTCTAATCTAGTCAAATAAAGCAAAATGATTTTCTATTCAAAGTGTACGGCGCCAAACCAACAATATAAAACATAAAATAAAGATTTCACTGTGCTCTACTCTTCATGAAGACAAAATCACAAAATAGCTAGCTTTTCAATAGGGCAGCAGAAAGAGTTCTTTAACTTTAATTTTTTTTAAATTATTAATTAGCGTAGATCACAATAATTAATTATCTGCAAATAATAGTCAGTCGTTGTTAGAGGGAAAGAATCTGCTTAGTAATTAAGTGCTTTTTGGAACTAATCTTACATCAGCGTCTTACATTTAGACAAAAGTACGAATGATGGGGGTTAGTATTATTATTATTATTATTTTTCTTAATATTCAATGAATGTTCATGTTGAATTTTTGCTCTCTTACACAAGCAAACTCATTAACGCATGAACGAATCTTCTTGTGAGTTGATTGCGGCGTTGAATATAATGACGCTGTAGTGACAAAATAGCAATGATGATTGATTGTGGAATTAGCTAGCTAGAGCCTAGCGGAGTTATTTCTTCACATTTATTTACCCATCCATTATCCACTCCTACTATTTGCAAGGTTTTTGTTGTGAAAAATGTGTAATTCCTTCACATTTTTTTCCATTTTAAATAAATTTCTGCCGTGTCAATATTGGTTACTTTTTTTTTGTCCAAATCATGAGGTGGTTATGAGCGGACTCCAATTGTGAGAGATATCTTTAAGTCTGTATCATAATCCAGATTAATCCCCACTCGTATCGGATCGACCTGTAAAAGGTAAAGTGCTGGATAAAGTAGTGACTTCATACGAGAGCGGGGCTTGAACTATTATTGAACTTGTGACTTTAAGAGGAAAACTGATCAAGAAAATACTTGCAAACTACAACATTACACTTCTTTTTTTTTTTGGTTTTGGGTAAATTGTCACAAATTATTTGATATGTTTTTCAAACCTTTCGTAAACTATCACAACTTATGTTTAAATTTAGATATGCAGCACAAAATTTGAATATTAAAATGAACAACTTGAAAATGTGATAATGAAAAAATTTTGTTACAATTTTTGCAACTCGCGGGAGTATAAATAAACTCACTCTCTTATTTAAAAATTACTTTAAAGCCTTTCACATCCGTTTTTGAGAGAAAGATTCTACATAAAGAATAATATTTCAAAAAGAAATTATATAAAGCTTAATTGAGATTGATAAAGATGGTGAAGTTGGTGATTTAATCACGATTTTCAGGTTTGAGTATTCGACAAAATAGACGAATGCTATAAATAAATGAGTCTCGTGAAGTTTAGCTCTTCCTTTCTCTTCCTCTTCTATAAATAAACAATTTCTCGAGGGCCTAAATTTATAAAGCCATTCCCATTTTACATTGTTGTGGGTAAAATTTTCTGTTACAAATCTCAATTTCTTAATTTGAAGTTCCAACTTGTGATATAAGATGGGTGATAGAGCCGCTCTCTATCATAGAAATACAGAATTTCCACTTCTTAATTATATTTTGCCACCATTTGTACATTTTATTTTCATATGTGGCTGCAACAAATATTGTGCCAACCATTTTCATTCGGCCACATAAAAAACACGGCATATTCTGCTAAATTATTGAGCAAAAGAATTGAAAACTTCTGGACAAAAATATGTTAAACTACACGTAGTAACCCTTTTCTCGAAGGTAAATGACAAAAGCATTCACCGTCCTTCACAAAAGCAAAGCCTTTGTCGCAAGTTGCATGAGAAAAGCACTTTTGTTTCTATTTACTTTATTCTTTATTTTGTCAACAACTCACCAAGTTATAACCACATTCATCACATCAGAACTAAACACTTTCGGTTATCTTGAGTTCTCTTTAGCTTCCCGAACAATATTCTGATTCTTCTGTTTGTATGCTTTAGTGAAAATCACACTTATAATCTGATGTACAGAAACTGAGGCTCGAATCTGCAACTAGACAGAAATAAAGAGTTACATATTCCGAATTCTATGGTGTCTATAAATCCGGTACAGCAGTTCATCTTGGACTCTGTCTAGACTCTAGAACTACCCTTAATGGTTTCAATAACCAGCCACATGCACTGATGTAAACATGTCCACTCTCAGCGTAGTAACTACTTATTCAATAGCTGATTATTTGCAGCAACTTGACTATCTAGACAAACTATAATCTGCCTTGAGGAAAAGCAGACTAGGCCCTGCAATGCTGCTGACACAATTATGACTAGGAAGTAGCGAACAAGGGACATTTGTAGAATGACAATGTGAAAAATCAGCACAAGTCTAGCAGCAGTAGCAAGTGAGCAGAAACTGAGGATTTCAAGCATCTCAAACCTTTTTCCAGCATTGGCCATAAATCATTTAGTGCAAGGATTTCTCCTTCTTGTACGTCAACCCAAATCCGAGAGGAAATAAAGGGTCATATGTGTTATCTGCAACATTCATAGGTAGCCGTTGAACGCTTCTATACCATGTGACTGGGAGTCGACCTGTGAAATCATGATCTCCAAATACAACATCAGCAATTCCACTTCCTTCACTTCCTGGCAACCAAGCAGCGACCAGTGCGTCTGCCTTTTCCAACAACTGTGGTTCTAGAACTAAGGGCCTTCCAGATACCAAAATTGCCAATGTGGGGATTCTTTCAGCGACCAAGCTTATAACATCACCTCCATTCAAGGGGATTATAAGCTCTGAGTTGTCACCCAAGGTTTCAGCATATGGTTCTTCACCGACAGCTGCAATGGCAAAAGAAAAATCTCCTGCTACAAAGGTGTCCGGGGATGGATATTTTTCATAAATCACTTCCGTTTCGTCTCCAACTGCTTCTTTCACTGCCTCCAAAATGGTTGTTCCTGGAATGAAATAATAATTTTGTGAGAGATTAAAGTATGGTGCTGAAACATGGAACACAAACTGAAAGAGTAAATAGACATAAAATGATATTCAGAATGCCTGTTTCCTCCTTGCTTCACAGAGATGGGACAGAAATTTAGGTCAATTTGAAACATAATAATAATACTAATAATAATAATAATAATAATAATAATAACAAGAAGAAGTTTGTATTGCTCCATCACTGTTCAAAATTAGACACAAAATGGCTAGGCAATAAAAATAAAAATCATACAATCTTAAACATTTATGGTTGGTATGCTTAAACATCTGTGATTGTGCATGATTGCGGAGTACCGTACTATGAATTACTTCATATCTGATCAGAGAGACAACTACTAAGCAACCTGGTAGGTTGAAAGCAAAGATTTATAGAACCCCATACCAATTGTAATCTTGCCACTCATTCCGAACCAAGTTTTCGTCCATCCTCCACACTGATAACCAAGATCATCAGCATGTGTTCCAACAACAAGAATTCTTTTAGCATTTCTGTCCAGTGGAAGAAAAGGTTTCTCTGGCTTCTTTCCATTCTTTAAAAGAACCAAAGACTTGCGAACTGCCTCGCGTGCCAGTTCTCTATGCAGCTGCAGAAAAATCATTAAGAATAGTCTATATTACATGAAAAATCTCACTCCAGTTTATTGAAAAGACAGTAAATATACATGTAAATATAAGGAGAAATGAATGTGCCGGATGTCATCAGCCCTAACCTCCGAAAACACTGATGATTACGAGGACAAGTATATGGAACCAAAATGTCCTATCACAGAACCAAGAAGATGAAGTGGCCAAGTTGTGCAATATAGAAACATAGACGTAATATTTATGCACTTCATAAGAAAAATCTTATCCTAAATTAATCATAAGTAACCGCTGTAAGATTTAAGCCTTGTTTAGTATTTAGGTTGGGTAGCTGTAACTTTACAAAAGTGCTTAGAAAACACTTGTTGTTATGGCTTGGAAGCTAAGTTGATTTGATTCCTTACTTTTATAATGAAACCTATAATATTTTTACATTTTTTGTCAAAATTATTATATAAAAGCTATTTACTACACACTCTCAACTTTTATTTTCATAGTTAAGAGCATTTTTTCCATCCTATGGCTTAAAAGTTACAACACCTCAATATCAAACAAGGCCTTAATAAGGGAACTTCTTTAATAGAAATAGGTTGTCAAAAAGCAGTAAAAATATGCAGTCTGGTGATTTTTCTTTTTTGATTAAACCTCATCAGAGGCTAATTTATTAAAAATAGATAGAAAGAACAATAATCCAAAAACATAATTAAGGGGGAAATAAAATGAGCCTTTTCCCTCATCAAATGCATGAAGCTAAAAAGTTGAGAAACTCCAGGCAGAGAGCTGAAAATAAAAGATATAAAACAAAAACTAACAAAGCTGATAGCAAGGGAAGCCAATAGCATATTTAGATAAGAAAGGAAAAACAGCTGCAGGAGGCGACGACCCCCAAGTGAAGTCTAAGCAATGAAGACCTTGACCGGCTAAACCAGCCTGCTGCTAGATGAAAGAAATTTTATGTTTTCTAGTGAATATATATTCATAACATGTAATGAGGTTAAAGCATATGTTGAGTTCTTTACCTTGCAGCCAACTATATTAAGTAAAGACTTATCAGAGAAGGGATACTCAAAAAGTCCAGCAACAAACTTCACCCTTAGTATCCGTTCAACAGCATCATCAATCCTGGACATTGGTACCTTCCCTGATTCTACCAGATATGTCAAATCCTCAAAAAATTGATCGAATCTATGAGGAACCATGACCTGCATACTTCCTCAATAAGAAATTGATGGCATGAATCAAGGAGAGCAACCTGTAATTAGACTTTTGGGATTTAGACCATACCATGTCAATTCCAGCATTAACAGCAGTGGAAATGCAGTAACGATAGTTGGATCCATGAGGCTGGCTAAGTCGGTCTAGACCTTCCCAATCGGAGATTACAAAACCCTGCAAGCATAAGGTTCCACTAGATCAAGACATTCAGCAATTTGTTATGGACTGACACTTGAATGAACTGAACAAAAATTAGGAAAGGATGGAGAGAAGGTAATTACAAAAACAAAGATTGACTGCATCACTCTAGTATTCAGAAATTAGCAGTACAAATACTGTTTCACATTAGCATATGCAATCATAATGATGCACGTTGATTGAAAAAGCTCTGGAAAATCCCGGAAGTATTCACAATTCTACATAAGCAGCATGGCTTTCTACCTTAAAACCTAGTTTATTTTTCAAAACTTCTGTCAGGAGAAAATGGTCTGCGTGCAGTTTGCGACCATTCCAACTAGAATAGGATGCCATGATAGTACAAACTCCTTGAGAAATGCAGTCCAGATAAGGTGCCATATGAATTTTCTCTAAGTCATCATATGTTGATATGGTATTCCCTTCATTTATACCTCTTTCAGTACCCCCATCTCCAACAAAATGCTTAGCACATGCAATAACATTGTTTCTGAAATCACACCAAGTAAACCAATAAGAAAAATTCCAATTTATTGAACATATCGTCTGCGACATCTAAAACGGAAATCCATCACTGTGTGGGACCACATTATGGGTAGAATAAGATCAAGAGTGACTGCATAAACTAGGAGGCATAAACTAAATTTGTAGTATGGTTATTCAAGAACCAGAAAAAGTACATGGAGTAAATGTTACAGTATTGTCCTTTTCTTGAACTGTGCGTATGGAACCCAAACTCTGAATTTATCAATACTTGGTTCATAGACAGAGAAGTAGGGTTATAAAAGCAGCAGAAAAGAAAATTATAAGATAATTTCATTTTACCTTCCAGCTACATATGGGTAGCCCTTGGGGTGCTCTTTGGGTGGCCGTCCCTGCAAGCCTGAGACAATGGAAGTCATTTTTCTAACAATCTCAGTATCTTCACTATAACTCTCATAGTATCTTCCCCATCTGGGATCTTTTCCGACCTGTCAGAATCAAATGACAGTTCAACATAATATTGCTGGTTGAATTAATTTGACATTGCCAAAAAAAAAAAAAGGATGTAGTTGTTATAAGTTTTGCTGCTGTTGCAAAACTTTATGTGAACAAAGAGCAAATCAACAAGTAGCATTTCCAATAACTTACAGCCACACATGGAGCAAAAGTATAATGAATGCCGCTTGCCCGAACTTCAAGAGCTGTTGCAACCCCAATCCTTCGAGCCAAATCTCCATCTCTGTCACACACGAAAAGCCATAAGAAAAAAGACATATGCTTCATAAGTCTTTATATTCTCATTGTTTTAACTTTTATTGCCTCTTTTTATGTTTTCATATAGCGTACAAGGGTATGCAGGACAAGTTTCATTTGTTTCCTTAACCCTGTTCATCGATCAAACAACAATAATTACTTTACTGACCTTGTCGCCCCAAGGTTAACATTGTGAGGAAATATGGTGGCACCATATACACTATTGTTACCATGAACTGCATCAATCCCATAAATCAATGGTATCCCAAGCCTCGACGCGAGTGCCGCCTTCTGGAATCCATCAACCATATCCGCCCAACCAGCTGACAACGCATTCACAGACGGCATGCTCCCTCCTGAACTTAAAATACTCCCTGCAAGGAAAATTAGCCCACCAGTACTCGAACAAATACCTCAGCGAACAGAAACCAACTACAAGTGCAACCCAATGCTCAATTACTAAAATTTTAACCAAAATCGAGAGAGCAGGTTACCAATAGATAAGTCTTTGAGAACAGATGGAGTTGCGACTCCGCGCTCGATCTGGGTCATTTGACCAATTTTCTCCTTCAAAGTCATGCGAGAGAGAAGGTCTTTGATTCGATCCTCAACATGGGCATTTGGGTTCCTGTAAATGGACTCCATCACTGCCTCTACAGCTCTGCTTTGCTTCTGATTTGAGTGGCAGTTACGCAAAAGCAGTTCGATGTTACAAATTTATTTGTAACATCACAATGTCGATAATTTTTTATGTTAATATACGACAAGACGTATGCATCTAATGTTTTGAGATGAAACGTCATTTGGGAAATAACACGATTGATAATTTGATCGCGAAGATGTGGCCGTTGGGTTCCCGCGTGGACACACTCGTGTGATGGATCATGGATGTGGTAATTTATTATATGAAATTGTGATGCTTCATTATGCTTGATACACATATATAGGATTTTTTTTTTCCTCATAATTTACATCGAATATTAAATGGGGCAAATTTTGGCATGTATTTGTGATCATTTTCTTGGGACCTAAAATTAAAATGGAGGTGGGATAGAAAATATACATGTAAAGCAATTTGCAGGATATTGCAAAACAATTATGTGCAAATTAAGAACAAAAATAAAAAATAAAAAATTATTTGTTGGCCGGTAAAGCAACAACGTGACTAACCACACCTCTACCATTTAAAAATTTCCTAAGCCTAACAAAATGGAAGCTTCTTATTTACGTAATTGAAACGACAAAAAAACATAAAGAGAACAAAAAAAAGAAACCAACAGAACAACTCATGCGGCCGGCTTTTCCTCTATTTCAGCTGCAACTTCTGTGCGTTTGCTGCCATCGTGGTTATCGTTTTTGAAGTAGCTCTTCCAGTACCAATGCTTCTTCCAAGCTCTGTCAATCATTTCATCAATTGGGATACCTTTTGTTTCAGGCAACATGGTGGCAGAAAAAATCAATGATATCAAAAGCCATCCAGTGAAGAAAAAGAAAATTCCCCATCTCATTTTGCACAGCATTGAGAGAAATGCTTGAGCTATGACAAATGTGAAGACCATGTTTGTGCTGACTGCGAAAAAGTAACCGGCGTTTCGAGTCTCTAGCGGGTAAATTTCACTTGAAATCAACCAGCATATCGGTCCCCATGACCACGCAAATCCAGCAACAAAAACACACACCAAAATCACCACAACTTTAGCCGGTACTGTTGGCATTGTGTTCGTGGTCAACAAAAACATCTTCAGAATCACCCCTATTGCACACTTCAAGCAAAAAAAGAAAAATAAAATTACTAACCATCAACTGATTAATGCTTGACAAATTTTTGTTTACTTGTTAATTTCATTAGCTGACCTGGCAGATAATCATTTGTATTGCCGCTTGAACAAGCAAAATCTTTCTTCCGGCTTTATCCACTAGGACAATTGCTACAAGTGTGGATGCTACGTTAATTGTACCCGAGATCACAGCTGACAACAGTGATGCATTACTGCCGTATCCCATCGTTTGGAAGAGCACCGGAGCATAGAACATGACCACATTGATGCCGGTGAGCTGCTGTAACATATGAATGAATGTGCCGCAAATTAACTGAGGCCTGCTGCTCTTTTTCATCAGGCTTCTATAAGGGTGTTTGATCAAATTAGATATTTCAGTAGCGCGGCAGATTTCCGCGTACTCTTTTTCAACATCTTTCACTCCTCTAATCTTCCTTAGGGTGTACAGTCCTTGTTCTTGCTTCCCTCTCTCTATAAGGCTTGCTGGGGTTTCGACAATAATGCAGGATCCAAGAAGGAGAAAAAGTGCCGGCACTGCTGCACCTCCCAGTGATATTCTCCAGCCGTATGGGTGAATTCTTGAAGTACCATAATTAATCAGATTTGCAGCTAGAATACCAACTGTGATAAGCAGTTGAAAGCAAATGTTGAGGCCTCCTCTGTATTTTGGTGGCGCGATTTCTGATATAAACAGAGGCACTGCCTGTAGCACACATTAACATTCCATTAGAATCGAAACGCACCAATTGATAAAACTGTATGTAACAAATAAAACGTTTGTTACCTGGTTACCAAATCCAACGCCGATGCCGAGAGACAACCTTCCAGCAATTAACATGCCTAAATTTTGCGCAAGACAGTTCAAAATAGCTCCGATAAGAAAGAAAACTGAAGCTGCTTGAATGGTTGGTTTTCGGCCAAATTTTCTGCAAACGATAGAGGCGAAAAAACAAGCAACAATGGCTGCTAGGTAAAGCGAAGAAGTGAAGAGTTGCAGATATTGGTTATCGTATTTGCAGTAATTGTCTTCTTTTGCACGGTGCTTCTTCTCATAAACAAGTGGGAAAAACTTTATCAGGAAGTCATCCATTGTTGTTACTCCAGCTGCAAACATTAATATTAGCGAAGTTATCATTAAAGGTTCGAAATAAAAACAGGACATGAAATTGTGACTCATATATATATATATCTATGTACCTGAAATCCCAATGTCGTAGCCAAACATGAGGCCACCAAAGGCTGCAATAATGCTACAAACAAGAACTTGGCCCGTGAGTTTGGCCGGGAAATCCTTGCCATTGCCGGTTTCTGATAGGGCTATAGCTGGCATTGTTGTTCTTTTGCTACTCTTAAACAAAGAGATCTACAACAAAAAGTGATCCAAAACAGATGATTTGATTTTAACTCACTAGGCTTGCTTAGCAATCAAGGACCTAGTGATCGAGGGTACGGCCAGTGAAAGAGCGCATTCTCCTTTTTATATGTTCAGGAAAAGCAAAAAAAAAAAAAGATTGAAATGATTGAATCACTCAACTAACTTATGAGATTTTGCAAGATATGAGAATTTTAAATCTCAAACTATATAATTGGATTTTACCAACTTTAAACCGTCCTTTTAACGCGATTTTTCTATGATCTTTTTGATTCCTAAAATCTCTCAATTCCATCCGCTTATCTTATCCAGTAACAGCTTCACTAAATAGCAAGCTTCCCTCCGCTTGAAAATGTCAATATCTTTGCACATGTTTTATTTTCGTTCATCAACTGAAATTATTCACTATCAAGTATTGTGAAAGACGCTGGTTAAGAATAAAAAAGATTAGAAGTTTGAACTCAGGCATCGGATATTTGGATAAGCTACGCAAATATAATCATGAAATATCCCGAAGTCCTCAACTAACGCGTCTTCACTGTCCCACACTACACTGAAATTTTATTTTACAAACAGAAAGGATATTAAGTAAAGGATTTTAAATTTAGACCAGACGTTGGATTAGTGGTTCTTTTTTTCTTTTTTCTTTTTTTCTTTTTTCTTTTTTTCTTTTTTTTTGGTTCTTTTGGAATGAATCATGTAATGGTTCAAAATTTGAAATCTTGGCTGCAGAGCTAGAAAGTAAGGCTCTATTTGGCATTGGGTTATTTTGGCTTTTAAGCTCACAAATGCTGTGAAATAAAAGCTAATACATACAATAAAGTTGATAATGCTTGAAAAACCAACAGCAGGATCAAATAGAGCCTAAATCCTGTGGCACAGTTGGCAAGCTCAGTATCCTACAAATATGAATTTAATTTCAAAGAAAAAAATGGGAAAATCAGAAGCACACTGGTGAATATAATGCGTTAATTTTTCGCTCATATATTTGAGCTGACATTTAGAAATTCATAGCAAAGCTTCTATGACTATGAAGAAACTAAAAAAAAGGGGAAAAAAAAACTATCTCAGTATGTCTGGCAAAAAATTAGTATATTTGCAATAGAGGCTCCATCCTTGTCCTCAAAAATGGGCCAGTTTCAATATGTTAGCTTGATTTGAGAATACAAAACCCCCATCATTTGAACATCTGGCTTCAGGACTGGAAAATGACTTTATTCACCTCATTCTGCTGTGTTGGTTTCATACTTTGGAGCTTCCTTGACTTCAGGTTTTATTGATGTTAATGGTTCTACAACCACCTTAGTATCATCTGGTTCATGTTTATAATCTTCGATGGTCTTTAACTGGTGAGAAACGTTCTCTTGATGAATCAAGCTTTTCTCGTTGCTTGTATCATCAGCTACTGTTTCATTCACATTGTGCACAACAGCAGCTTCTACTTCAGGTTTCTGCGAAAGAGGGTCAGATGGTTCCTATGCATCCGATGACACAGAGAATGAAAATGTAAATGTAACTTTCCTTCAGATGGAAAAATACGAAAAAACTCAATTATCGTAAATGAAACAACACTTTGAACTTATAAAGCAAGAAAGAAAGAAGATGCTATGACAGGGATGGTAATAAACTTATTGGTTGAATCCAATAACGTTCACTGTCTCCTGCTGTCTTAATTTATTTTACCTTTTCTACAGCGGTTTCAGCTGCTGCTGGTACTGATGGTTCAATGGCTGCTTCATTCTCCACGGCATTGTTGGATTCACATTCACAGCCTACGACAGACTTCCCCTTATCTTCTTTCTCATTCTCCACTGAGTAGTTTTTGCTGCTAGTGAGGTCGGCTTCTCTGGTGGATTGCGCTGGAGAATTTGAGGTCTCCTGCTCAATTTCACATGAGGTGCGTGCATTAATTCAGTTCTTTAAATAACAAACAATGCTGGAGGACATAATGTTCGATGTTCACTAAGAAGAACTAATAAAATTGTTTTATGGTTAGTGGTTCTACCTCTTCTTTCACCATACTTCTGGGGGCATTTGATTCAAAAGCAATCTCTTCTGTTTTAGATGGGATGCCATTGATACACTCTGGCAGTATAGGAGAAGCCTGAGGACTGATCACTGGTTCTGATGTACATTCTACGACTTTAGCTGAAGGTTCCTGTTTAAAATTTTGTGCATCATAAATCCACGATCAAGAAGACTCAACCTTTGATTCTCTTTGATGATCTATATATATATATATATTTGTACAAACTGTTTAGTTATTTATAGTATACTGACCTCTGATATTCTGACATCGCTACTAGATGATGGAAGGTCCATGGGATCTGTTGCCAGATGCTGCGAATTTCTGGGTTGAGATTCTTGATCTATACTTACAGCAGATATGTGACTTAATGAATTATTTCTGGCTATCTCATCATCAATGGATTGTGATTCATCGTTCTGTATAGGTATCTGTTGATCAAAGCTCGCTGAAGATGACCTTCTGTTTTTTCCTGGCAGTACTGACCTTGGAGATGAGCATGAACTCGAAACGGTGGAAATTTGATCAACTTCCAGTATTTGGGGCAGGGTTGGTGACATAATAGCATTATCAGAACTCTGGTCTACTCCCGAAACTCCTACTTCTGTGGTGTTTTGCTCGGCCTGAACCTCAGTTTTCATTGACGAGCTTCCTGCTTCTCCATGCTCATTTAGCTTCGAAGGGTCTGCTTTAGGCTCGATCACAGTTTGTTGTTTGGCAGGTTTGTCAAGGTTCTGCACAATATCGTTGCTTGATTCTGATGTAATATTCTCAGCTGGTTGTGACAGGTCCATTATAGCTTCTTTGTTGGTTGATATTTCAGATCCACTATCCATCTCCTCGGATAATTTCAAGTTCTCCTCAGATAATTCCAAGTTCTCTTTTTCATTGCTTGCATGCACTGCTTCATCCTTAACCTCAAGAGAGGCATTCACTTCTCCAGACTTATCGGCATGCAGAGTAGATAATACCTGTTGATTATATAAGAGTTAAGATTGTGAGTCTAAGCATCATTTTCTAATTATTCTTCTACAAAGAAAGTTGTAATTCATCATATGATAGAAAAATAAGTCTACTTAAACATGAAAATTTATTATTTTGTTCATCTTTCCTGTTTGCTCATTTGATGGATATTTGAAGCACTAAATGCTTATGTTCACTTACTATTTACTAACCAAAAAATTTTAAATAATAAACTAACCTCTAGCTCCTTGGAAGAAACTTCACTAGGTGGAAGAGATGGTGACTCCTTCACTGCGGATGATGCTTTTTGGGGAATTTGAGGTGGCAATCCGATTGAAGAAATAGACAGCTTTGGTACTTCTTCTAAACATTGTTTGACATTTTCGGACACTTTATTACTGTGATCTTCATCTTGCATTTCAGTTCTAGAAGATGACAATGAACTTGTGCTACTGTTATCTTGTTCGGCTATCTGTTCTGGAAGTGAAGATGATGCAATTTGATTCTGAAGATTTTGCTTCATAGCAGAAAGTCCTGCTCCTAAAATATCATCCACACTGACCTCATTAACTTCTCTTGATCTTGATTCATTTTCATCTACACCTGCTAGGTGACATGAGGCTCCCCACATTTCTTCACTGCCAGAGGTAACATCCTTTTCAATGTCCCCGTCATATGAGGATTCTGCATCAGCAGGCGACATGGTTCCATCAAGTGGCAGTGGCGGAGAGCCAAGTTCTGAGACCTCAACTTGTAAATCAGAAGCTATGGAATAGCCAGGGCTATGACAAGGCCCTTTATATCTGTAAAACAAACGGTCATCCATTCTTGGCTTGTCAAATGCAGATGGACTAGAATCATACGAAGGCCCATTTAGAGCTATGCCTTCAGGAATTGTGAAAGTAAGGGATGATTTGACGCGATCACTGAGACTTTGACGAGGTTTATCCACTTTTGGTTCCAAATTTCCTATATTTGAAGATGTGTTTGTATGGAAACTCATTTCGCTAGCTTCATTCGAAGCCAATGAGCAGGGTTCACTACTATTGTCTCTGGTTGAATCAGTCTCCATCTGAAATTCACTTCTGTCGGCTGAATTTTCTACTGCCTCTCTCTTCATTCCTGCCATGCCAAGTTTGGGTTCCTCAGAATTTTTTGTTTCTTTGGGAGAGTGGCTTCCTGGTTCAACGAGATCAGTTGCGCTGATATTGCGCGACAGAGCTTCACCTTCTTGGGAGGCCAATAAGTCTTCAATTAGCTGGTCATGAGCACTCATATCTGCGAAATTGATTTTCTTTTTTTAATTAACACGTGATTCAGGCATAAATTTGAAACAAAAAAGAAGTTAACTGTCTTACCCGAAACCGTTCTA
Source organism: Citrus x clementina (assembly GCF_000493195.1). Taxonomy (NCBI): domain Eukaryota; kingdom Viridiplantae; phylum Streptophyta; class Magnoliopsida; order Sapindales; family Rutaceae; genus Citrus; species Citrus x clementina. The sequence goes on from NW_006262022.1 coordinate 24,264,794, forward strand.
TATCTGGACAATCTCGGTCCCAGTGCAGTCCTCTTGTCTACACCATACGGACCGACGTAGGATTCGTGTTGGTCTTGCTGAGATTCAACCGAGAAAGAAGGTCCCAAAAAGAAGCTCTCGTGTCTACAAAAGAGCAATTCCCTTTGGTGAATCGAGAATTCTTCGTGGAAACTGTCGCCGGTAAGATTTGGTCTTTCCTCATATGGTTCATAGGGAATATCAAAAGGGTTTCTTGCCGGCAACAGAACAGAAGGAGCTGAACCAGGAACTTGTATGTCTTCAACAAAATCTTGGTTATTTGGAATATTGTTTAAAATGGTGTTTCTCACAATAGAAAGCGGAGGCATTTGACCTCCACTGCCTGATTCCGTCACTCTCTTCTCAACAGCCATTTTGAATAGCTTCCTTGCTCTTCGTCTTGCAATTAGACTTTCGAGCCTTTTATTCCTTTCTAGCTCCGAATCCCCAAGGTCCATGAGATTCTGCTGATCATCTGCCGTCCATTCCACAGCATTGTTCCCATCCCGCTGCATCTCTTCTTCATCCGAGCTTTCCTCTTCCTCCTCACAACCAGCTGCATCATTGCCTTTTTCAGAGTGCTCAGCCGAGACCTTTTGCACAATGGGATCATCCATTGACGGTTCGGGTTCCAGGACTGAGACGCGTTGATCAAGCGGTTGAACATTATCGGCACCAGATACGTTCCACAATGAGCTCTCTCCATGATCCACAGAAGCACTCCCTTTCTCCTCGGTGAACACATTTTGGCTTCCAATAATGGAAGCATCAGCAGGAGTTGTACCTAGAATCACGCCTGTTTCCTTATTATTGCCTTCTGCCTCTAATTCTTTGATGACATTTTTTCGCCTGCTAATTTGGTCATCATGCATTACAGGCTTGTTGTCATTTCTACTAACGACAACAGCAGCATCGGCTGGAAGAGACTTGGATTCAACAGATGATTTCTCATCAACCCTTTTGTCGTTCTTGATTTCGTGTTGCTTCGGTTCGACGTAATATCTCAGAAACACATAAATGCAGACAATAACAGGGGAAGCGTAAATCAAAAAGAAGAAAACAGAAGGAAGAAACAAATAGAGGAGGAAGAACAACGACACGGTGCCGGAAACAAATGGATGCTTTTGCACAAATCTACAACAACTATTCATCGAAAATTTAACAATTTTCCATACGAAATATTGAATATTCTTTGTGTCAATTGCCATATTTTTGTTTAATTGAACAATAATCTACAACGAGCAACAACAACAACACACGAACGTTATAATTATTTTTCTCTTTTGATGCAAAAGAAAGTTGGATAAACAATATGCACGAGAGAAAAGTTGATGAATTAAAAAAATAAAATAAAAATCTGTTGACTAGGAAATGGGTTTTCTTTTTTAGAAACGTTAATTTGTATGGCTCATAGCTTCTGTGAGATCCTGTAATTCAGGAGATTTTGGGCCTTCTGTTTTCGGAATTGGAAAAGGCACAATAGAAAACAGTTATGTGAGAAAGTGGCGGTTGTTATTAGGGTTGTCAATGGGACGGGATGGGATGAGATTTACTAATCTCAGTCCCATCCCGTATATACAAATAGAATGAAAAAACGTCTCAGTTTCATTTCTATATTTTTTTTAGGACAAAAATATGTCTCAATCCCGTCTCAAAAGAGAAGGATCTCATCCCAATTAGAAAAATTTATATTCTTAATCCATAATGAGACGTGATGGGATGGAATTTATCAATCTCACTCCCATCCCGCATATGTAATTGGGATAAAAAAATGTCCCACCCCCGTTCCTAAATTTTTTTTATGAGATAAAAATATGTCTCAATCTCGTCCCAAATGGGATGGGATCCCGCAGGATCCCACTCCATCGGAAAAAATTACCATCCCTAATTGTTATTGCAGTAAACTAATGTGTTCGTCTCATATGACCTTAACTCATTCGTTGCAGCGAACTAATGTATTTGTCTCATATAACCTTATCGTAAATAACAATTACCAACACAGTTCTTATTTTTGTCATTTTTGCACTCCTTTGAATATTTCTTTTAAGGACTACTTATATAATATTGAAAAGAAAAAATAATCTAACAAAAGTTAAAATTTTACTCTTATCTTATTATATTATTGATGGATTTAAGTAGGAAATATTTAATAATTAAATAGATAATATAGATGATATAGAGATAAGGGGGCTATATGATATAAAGCTAGAGAGTAAAGCACTTAATTAAGCTAATTATTTCAGTGAGCTGGGAATTGAAAATTGTACAACATTTAGGGGAGCAATGCTCTCTATTTGTAGATTCTCTAAGCAATGAAATGATGCGAGTATAACTTGATAATCTGTGCAAGTAATCTAACAAAAATAGTATTACATGTTGAATATAAATAAATATGTGATCATCACATAAATGCATTAATTAAGACCATAATGAAATGGGTTACTGAGTGGGTTAATAGATTAGGCCCACATTTATCTCCCTATATTCTTTATAAGAATAATGAAGATTCAAAACCAACTTAAGAAGAAAATTGTCTGATTACCAATTTATCTTTTGAACAAGTAGTGCAAATATTCTCATTAAAGAAAATAATCTTTAAATCTTTCAAGGATGTACATAAGAAAGAATTCTCAGCAATTCTATGCATCATAGCTGATATAGTGTAACCAAAACGATCATGCCAAAGCATAAAATTTTTGGATCATAAAATCTCTGGATCATGACTGCATAGCACTCAACTATTTTTATCTTCGAATAATATAAGACTGATGAGAAAGAATTTCTCTAATATAAGTTTAAGGCCCGAGACATCAGAAATAGTACATAGATATTCTATAGTATTCTCACATATTGTCTCCATATGAAACTAGTTATGATAAATATCTTTGAAGTTCAAAAAGTTTTTTTTCTAAACTTAGTTGAATACAAAAAACGTCATGGATATATAATTTTGTATCACTCGCTAAAATGAACATCTCAATCAAATTTGCAGGACATAAAATAGCATTTAACTTAGTTTCAAATGATATTAAACTCACGAGATATTTTTTATTTTGAAGAATAATACATGTAGCCGCACTGTCACCTAAACACATTTCTCTACCATGCAATCCTTTTTGAAGGTCCATATCCTTCCAAGAGAAAAATATGTTAAAACACGTAAATATAAAAATAAAACAGATATAAATATAAAAAGCTTATAAAATTTAATAACAATCTTAATTGGTATGGATATCTCCACCACTAATTAAGTCAATTGCTCTCGTATCATGTATCTAAGATATCCAAATTATGTGCTATCACCATGAGGTCAGTGATTATTTCTTCAGGAACATATCAACAATCATAAATGTAATAAATGTAACCACAATTTTTAGCATGGCTGTGACCGTGTCATGTAAATAATTCTCACCATGATTTTGTATGATATCATTTTGCTTCAGAAATTGGCTTTGTGCGTGTGATGCTAGCAAACTCAATATTGTTGCAGCAGAATAATGTGTTAAAGCATGAAATTTTGAGCATATATTCTTCATTTGGTGATTTTCTTTTCGCATATCTTCAACCGTGATGTGATTCTGTAAAGTGCAAAGTTGTAATCATGGACTAACCTGAAATCTTGCAATCAAAATTGATTTCACTTGGATGAGATATTATGTCTTTAAGTAATATATTTGTATCAATTTAAACAATGGCTTTGGGTCAGTTGGATGAGCCTGATAGTGTTAGTGAGTATTATGTCTTCCAGATGAATTATTGAGGCATATGGTTTCTTTATAAATTACTAAGGTAGAATTCAAGATAAATAATTTTCATAAAAAAAATACTTTGGGCTTTAAGTTCAGACGTCATTGGATTTGCCATCTTCAATAAACCCCTACATGCGTAATTCATCTGGAAGACATAAGACCTCTCTAATATTTGAGGGGTGTCTACTCCACTCACATTTCGAAATGGAAAAGACTACCTTCACTTAATAATTAAGGAAAAAAATAAACCCCTACATGTGTCGCAAGAATTCGAACCGCTGCGCTCACAGTTATGAGTGTAGGGTCCTGACTACTGGGCCAAGGCCCAATTGGTTACCCGAGGAATGATATTGAGGACAAACAATGGTTGATAGCAAGCGGTAATGAGGTGAGTACATTGCATTGGCTTTATTTATTCAACCTCTTTTGCTAGCTAGCCAACAGGATCAAGTGGTGTGCCTCCAGCCCACTCACAGCATATCGGGCTCCCACTTGCTGAAGAAATAGAGCACGTGCTCGATGTCGAAACTGCTATCAGCCCACTCCCCTTTGCACACCGTTACATAATAATTTTTTAATGCTTTTTCTAGAATGATGGGCGTCGTTTATAAGACAAAAGAGTGAGGTTGCATTCAGTCAACAATAGTTGGTTTACGACAATATTTTAATTTTAAATATCTATAACTTAAGATATGGTATGAAATTTGTGGTATGTATAACATCTTTTCAACGTTCTTATCAAAATAATAATAATATTATTATTAAAAAGAACTAAAAAGTTAGAAACAACCGTTGAAAATCTTATGTTTAATGTTTGTTCTTTTCATCAATTTATTTATCTTCTACACGGCTAAATAAAAAAAGTTATTATTAAAATAATAATTATGGTATAAGTAATATCATCCTTATTAACTTTGAATACGCAATTAGAATACATAATAATATGACATTTTATGTGTCGTTCATCTAATATATTATAAAAAGTATAAATTAATAATAATAATAATAAAGTTAACTAATATCACACCTATAGTTTATAAATTAAATAATTAATAACACATTAATAAATATTATAATTAAGTATCCAAGCTTAATAAACATAAGATTATGGTTATGTTATTATTATTTTCATTATTTTTCGAAATTTGCCTTAAAAATCTCTGGTCATCGTAAACCAAGCGTGTGGTGCGCAGTCAAAGCTCAGTATGTGGTCAGTTGCACTCAACGCTCCACATCATTTCTCTCTTTCCTAACCACACGTGTCCTCAACCCAACGTCAGGAATACAAACTCAGCGTACATCTTACCACACGGGATTCTCTCTCCCAGTATCTAACTAACCTCTATGATTGGCCCACACAATGAACGACGCCAACCGATAACGAAGGCCCAAAACGGAAAGTCGACGGTTAAAAATCACCCCCACTTTCTAAATCCAACGGTCCAGATTCTAACTTGCTTTGCTCCTTGGCTCTCTTCCTCAACATATAAAAACCTAAAATAACAAAAAAAATCAAATATTCGTTTTCCCCAATTTCTAGGTTATTATTCACAGACATGTCATCGATTGAATTTCTCCGTTCGACGATTCACAACAGATTCCTTTATGCGAATTCGAGCTATAATCTTCATGGCGGAAGCTTCTGTCACAGTAGATGTAGGGTTTATTATCACAATACGTACCGTTTTGCCTCCCACGCAATCTTGTTTCCTTCAGTTATTATATCGAACAGCCAGCAAAAACTTAGTCTCAAGCGAGGCTTATTGTACAGTAATCAGAATTTAAGAGAGATTAAAATCCTAGCGAGTTCGAAGGACGGAGAATCGAGTGAAACAAGCGAGAGTGATGGTCAAAGTCAAAGTCAAACACAGAGTCCGACGAGTACCGATTCACCGACGAGTCAAAGGAGAGAGAAGAGAAACAAAAGCAACGGGTTTTGGTGGTCGAAAGGGAAAAAATTTAAGTGGCAGCCGATAATTCAAGCTCAGGAAATTGGGGTTTTGCTTTTGCAATTAGGGATAGTTATGTTTGTCATGCGGTTGCTCCGACCGGGGATTCCGTTGCCAGGTTCGGAGCCAAGAACATCGACGACTTTTGTGAGCGTACCTTACAGTGATTTTTTGAGTAAAATCAATAGTAACCAGGTGGCAAAAGTGGAAGTTGATGGTGTACATATAATGTTTAAGTTAAAAAACGATGGGAGTATTCAAGAGAGTGAAGTGATTACTAATAAGTTTCAAGAATCTGAGTCTTTGTTAAAGAGTGTGACGCCAACTAAGAGGATTGTGTATACTACCACGAGGCCAAGTGATATCAAAACTCCCTATGAGAAGATGCTTGAGAATCAGGTGGAGTTCGGGTCGCCAGATAAGCGGTCTGGTGGATTCTTGAACTCAGCTTTGGTGAGTTCTGGGAGTCAAATTCATTGTTTTGTTTGAAGTTGTTTGGGAGAATATCTGTGCTACTAATGAATGGTAGTGTGAGGTTTATTAAAGATTAGTAATTCAATATTAAACTACATTTAAATGCTCTAGTGCTACTGGATTCTTTGTAAATAAAAGTAGGTGTATGTTTGGGATTGAGGTGCTGTGGAATAAGCCACAGCTGTTGGGAGCGGAATTCCTAGCTACTTCACTGAAGCGGCAGTAATAAATATACCTTAAATTGAACATATAATTTTACTTTTCTTCTACCGGTTAATGTTCTTTATTTTAAATTTGCTCTGTTGCTTGCAGATAGCCTTGTTTTATGTGGCTGTGCTTGCAGGGCTTCTTCACCGATTTCCTGTAAGCTTTTCTCAGGTAAGAATATTCATACTCTGTGGGTACATTGAAATTCATGCTTTCTGGCAAAGATATCTTGGTGAGATTTAGCATGTGGGCAGCAGACGGCTGGGCAGGTGGGCCACCGCAAGACACGTGGTCCGGGAGGTGCTAAGGTGTCTGAACAAGGGGATACTATCACTTTTGCTGATGTTGCAGGTGTTGATGAGGCGAAGGAGGAGCTGGAAGAAATCGTGGTATGCTAGGAATTCCTCAAATATCTCTGTAATTGTCAGGAGATTATCAAATTTTGTAGTGAAATTTTCTTACTCATTCAGGAAATGGTCTTTATATGCTCATGTTTACTGCCTAGGAATTCTTGAGGAGTCCTGACAAGTATATACGTCTTGGTGCTCGTCCTCCCCGGGGTGTTCTTTTGGTGAGTTGAATCTGAGTCTTTTCCGATGTTGAGTGATTTGCATTAGCCTGGGTAATTCTGTTTTATGACGTGGCAGAAAGTTCAACTTATTGAAATGGTTACCATCCAGAGCTAGTATGTTAGTGAACTACTCTTTTACTTGAGGATGCATTTTGTAGGCTTGCATGTTACATCTTGACATAATTTTTTCCATATGATTTGTAAGTATGGTTTTGTTTATGTTACAGGTGGGTCTTCCTGGGACAGGTAAGACTCTTCTAGCAAAGGCTGTAGCTGGGGAAGCTGAAGTTCCCTTTATAAGTTGTTCTGCTAGTGAATTTGTCGAGTTGTATGTTGGCATGGGTGCCTCACGTGTGAGGGACCTTTTTGCACGTGCAAAGAAGGAGGCCCCATCAATAATCTTTATAGATGAGGTTAGTCTATATGATTTGAAAATTTTTGGTTGGCGGCAGTCTATGGAAGTGTTGATGGATTCAGTCATATTATCCCTTTTATGCAGATTGATGCTGTGGCAAAAAGTCGCGATGGCCGATTTCGCATTGTTAGCAATGATGAGCGAGAGCAAACCTTAAACCAGTTGCTGACTGTAAGCTTTCTTGGATAGTTTTCTATATGGTTATAGAATTTCAAAAATATATCAATCAAGATGATGTCTCTGGATTTGCATTGCAGGAGATGGATGGATTTGATAGCAACTCTGCTGTGATAGTTCTTGGAGCGACAAATCGTTCTGATGTCCTGGACCCAGCACTTCGCCGACCAGGGAGATTTGATCGTGTGGTTATGGTTTGTATTTTGATTCTGCTGGATGTTGAAATTTTATTTGATGTTCATTAACAGTGGTCTAACTAATATTACTTCTCATATGATTTTTAGGTAGAGACACCTGATAAGATCGGAAGAGAAGCCATTTTAAAAGTACACGTTTCCAAGAAAGAACTTCCTCTTGCAAAGGATATTGACCTTGGGGACATTGCTTCTATGACAACTGGTTTTACTGGGTATTTCCATGCCTTCCGCTTTAGCCCCTATTAGAACTACTCCTTTCCTTTTCTCAATTTTCTGAAAATATTTTTCATTAATACGAAGGGATACTTTTTTCATTTTCTAAATTATGCAGGGCAGATCTTGCAAATTTGGTAAATGAAGCAGCTTTGCTGGCTGGAAGACTAAACAAAGTTGTTGTGGAGAAAATTGATTTTATTCATGCAGTGGAGCGCTCGATAGCTGTATCATTATCTCTCTCTCTCTCTCTCTCTCTCCAAGCATCCATATCCCTCAATTTGCTTTAAGTTCTTCCATGGTTTTTTTAACTTTAACTTTAAGTAAAATTTATTATTTGGGGATTCTCAAAAAAAAAATTTATTATTTGGGGAGGGATAATAAATTTACGGCCAACACAACTATTGATTCCATAGTTAACTTATTTTCCTCTTCTGTCCAAGTTAATTTTGGATATTTATTCTGCCTCTACTTGCTTTCTTAGTTTTGTTGAATTCTCCTAATTCTTTATGTCTTACACCTCCTTCCCACCTCCCCAAGAAAAAAAAAAAGTCCTTTTGTTTTCTGAACTGTGATATCTTGATTTTGATTGATCCAACATCGCAGTGAAAATAATCAGAAAATATTAAATAGCTGGTGAAAAGATGGAAAAACTGAAATATATTACTGTTTATAGGGCATAGAGAAGAAAACTGCAAAGTTAAAGGGGAGTGAGAAGGCTGTGGTTGCAAGGCATGAAGCTGGTCACGCAGTAGTAGGCACTGCAGTTGCAAGTCTTCTTCCTGGACAGCCACGTGTCGAGGTAAAGGATTGGAGCGACTCAAAATCTCAGTGTATGTCATGTGTGTGTCACAAGGCATTAATTATTTGATATGTCTCTCTTGAGAATACCTGAGCTTAAAAAGACCACTTAAGTGGTTATTGAACCATATATACTTCACTTGGTGAAGTGAAGTCTCAAGTGTAGCAATTCTTAGACTGTCCACGTTCCATGAGTTTTCTGGTTCGGAACGAGATATACAGTTCCACTCATGTCCATTTAGCACACATCAATTATATACTCATTGGTGCTCATAAGGCATGGATGATCTGACAACACTCATTTGATTTCATCTCATCAGAAACTAAGCATATTGCCAAGGACAGGAGGGGCACTGGGATTTACTTATACTCCAGCAAATGAGGATAGATATCTGCTGTTCATTGATGAGTTATGTGGTCGCCTGGTTACTCTACTTGGAGGACGTGCAGCAGAAGAAGTTGCTTATTCCGGTCGTATTTCCACTGGTGCTCTTGATGACATACGGCGAGCAACCGACATGGCGTACAAGGCAATAGCTGAATATGGTCTTAATCGGACAATAGGCCCTGTGTCTATAGCCACACTTTCGAGTGGTGGGATTGATGAATCTGGGGGAGGTGTTCCATGGGGAAGAGATCAGGTCCTCTGCTTTTGTTAGTTTATTTCTTTGTTCCTTCTTTTTTAGCTACGGAGACTGATCTAATACTAATTATTATGTAACAGGGGCAGCTAGTTGACCTTGTACAAAGGGAGGTGAAAGCATTATTGCAATCAGCCCTGGAAGTAGCACTCTGTGTTGTTCGTGCTAATCCTGATGTTTTGGAGGGGCTTGGTGCCTGTCTGGAAGGTAATTATGTCACTGCTAACCTTGTATCGCTGTCATTGAGTTATCTTATTATGTTAACTTCCTTTGATCTGTGGATGCTGTAGTCCACTATAGGCCCATTATTTAGTTGCATAGACAGTTAGTTGCCTTATAGATTCTTCTAATAGAAAGTTGGTGCATGTAGTTGTAATGGTGTTCTAACTAGTATTCATATTTCAGAAAAAGAGAAAGTAGAAGGGGAAGAGCTGCAAGAATGGTTGGGAATGGTGGTTGCGCCTATAGAACTCTCGAACTTTGTTGCTGGCAGACAAGAGGTTCTTCCCCCTGTACAAGGATCTCTCCTCCCACTCCAAGGAAGCTCTGGGTAACAATTACTGTTCACTGCTCTACTCAACATTGAAGCAAAGAGAGCTATCTTACTGCTCTTCATTTCATATCACATCTACAGACACTTGCAGTATTGGCATTAACCCACCAATACAACTTATGTAAATTTCCAGGGAGGTAAATTTGATCTCATTTGACACTTCTAGCCTGTCCTTTTGTTCTAACTCACGATGTTATAGTGAAAAACTTGAGGAAATAAGGTTGGGAAAGCATAACGTTTACTGTTTATTAGTCTTCTCAAGTGTCTTTCTCTTTTGACATTATGAGTGAACACATTGGTCAATCTCAAAATCATTTGTATATTGGCTATTATTTCAGTTAATACATATATTCCCGATTATTAGCAGTTGTAACATGTCTGTCTTACATACATAATGATTCTGTCAAATATAATTTTCTGCATTTTGTACCGTTAACTCCTTTATCCAATGGATGTTGGTGCAGTCCGAAGACTCTTGTCTTAATGAAAAGCACCCAAATTATGCAATCTCTGTTTTGAATCCAAATTGGGTGCTTCTCAATTGCACGCCAATTTTTCATTTTTCTCCGAAATGGAGAAAAAAGCAAAATGCTTTCATTTTTCTTGTTTCTTTGTCCGGATGAATGAAGGGTTCTAGTGATTTGATGGCTGATATTTTTGAACTAAACCAAAATATCAGAGTTGCTCTCGGAATATGACTAAGCAAGTTGCTCTCGGAATATGACTAAGCACTATGTCCCTTATTACATAAAAATCCAAGTTCACTCGGTTTCGGTGCATGTTGTGTAAGGACCATTTTATTGTCATTTCTTTCATCAAATGTTGATTTTCAATATTTCAGGTGATCAGCGCTTCGATATTCTCCATGCGATATTTGGCATAACAAGTGGCCAAAAAAAATTTCGCCAAAATTATTAAAATTTGTGGTGAGTTGTTTTTGGTCTAAAAAAAAATTAATAATCAAATTTTCAACAAAAATATTTCAGCAAAAGATAAAATCCAGTAACTGAAAAAATGACTCAGAGACTCCCAAAATTTGTTTTAACGAAAAAAGTCAACCTTTAGCATTTTTGTATGAACATAATAACCCCCGTATTTTCACCAAATGAAATGAGTAACGGAAAAAATTAAAGGAGGGATTTGTGTGTATTTCTAAAATATTAGAATTTTACGTGTCATCAGAGAAAATATTTAGGGACTCATCGTTGTTACACTGGTGATAACTATCTTTTTAACCACGGATTACTGACTAACGAGTAACGACCACGTCAAGAAGAGCTCGTGAATCGTGATCCTCACGAGATTCTTATCGCTGCCGTCAGTACCTATTTCTGGAAAATATCTAAAAGAAGGTTCCACGTCAGCATCACTTTTTTGGCAGACCTTTTGGCGAAAGCTTTCCTATAAAAGCACTGCTGTGAGCAACAGCTTCCATCCAGTGTGTTCGTTCACAGTCTGAGAGTTGCAAAGAGCGAAGTGATAAGACCAGGTTCTTTTTCTCATCTTCAAAATCATCTTTTATTTTCACTTCCATTTACTTGCTTTATACGACTCCGTTTCAGTTTCTGTATGTTTATACTTCATGCGTTTCGTGCAATTTTACTTTCACGATGTCTGTTGAGCGCGTGCCTGCCTTGTTTTCGAATTTTATTACCGTAATTCGCGTATACAATCCATTTGAAAATCAAAATTTTCTCACGAATTTGTTGTATGAATCTGTCAAATTTATCGCGATCCGATGTGTTAGAATTTTGTAGGTCTAGGGTGGAACGAATAGAGAGTGTGAAGATTCTGTTTGGATTGAAATCTCTTGAGCTTAAACAAGAGATCTCAGATTCGAACGATAGGTGGGAGAGGATTTAATTACCAGTAGACAGTAGTCTATTCATAAAACAAAAAAGAAAAAGGAAAAGAGAGGACTTAAACAACTTGGTGAGAGTAATCAAGATCAAATAAGCGAAATAATTTTCTTGTGGTTTCAGATCATAAAAACCGTTCCTTTTTCAAGTTTCTGAAAATAAACATGAAATGAACATCTTTTTTTTTTTTTTTAGGTTGGGGGAGAGGGGGAATAAATAAAATGATTAATGTGAAAATATTGATTGGTTATCGGATTATTTTAATATTCAGTATTGTTTGTCTAAAGTTGTGTTTGAGGATTAGGTGATATGGCTTTTAATATGCAGCTGTTGTGGAATTAGTTAGTAAAAACATTTGCTAACTAATGAAGGCAAGTGTTTAACAAACTATATAGTCGCTACGATTTTAAAATTAAGTAGGAGCATAATAGTTACCTGGTGAGTTATTCAAAGATTACATTTGGGATTTAACTACTGTTATTGTCTGTATCAACATTCTTGGTTGTAAGTACTACAGTTGTAGGTTTATTGGTTGTTGATGTTGTTGATTGGATTTTAATCTGAATGCTTTGTCATTTTTTAGCTTGAATTGAGATGGCTTCAGTGCATGCAACAACGACTTCAATTGTGTGCAAGAATGGTATCCATTCCACACCTGCGAAGCTTCCAAGTACTTCCTTCTTGCCGGGGTTTGATGTGGTTGCATGTAAGAAGGAAATATGTTCTTCCATGAGCTCAGGAATTAGAGCCGCTTTGACCTTTGATCCCCCGACAGCAAATTCCAAAAACACCGGACAAAGAAAGCATACTGCTGATCCTGCTTCTCCTGATTTTCTACCACTTCCATCATTTGAGCAGTGTTTTCCAAAGAGCTCCAAGGAGTACAGGTGTGTCTTTTTCACTCCTATAATTGCTTTCTTTCTGATGAATTTCATTTTGCAACATATGCTTGCTCTTGTTTCTTTTGTTGATGAATTACATATGCAATAAATGCCAAACAGGGAAATTACTCATGAAGAATCCGGACACATACTTCAAGTGCCCTTTCGACGGATTCACTTGAGTGGGGATGAACCGAACTTCGACACCTATGACACTAGTGGTCCTCAAAACATTAGCCCTCGAGTTGGTATAGACCTCAAGATTATCTTTACATATTTTCTCATTCATGAAGTTTCAAACAACTTTAACACTGATGCTTATTATGGGCTTAGATGAGCTTGAGTACTCCTAATTTTGTACATAACATGTTAAACAGGACTTCCTAAACTGCGGAAAGACTGGATTGACAGGCGTGAGAAGTTAGGGGCACCAAGGTACACCCAAATGTACTATGCCAAGCAGGGAGTAATAACAGAGGAAATGCTGTATTGTGCTACTCGTGAGAAGCTTGACCCGGAATTTGTGAGGGCAGAGGTTGCTCGTGGCCGAGCAATCATTCCTTCCAACAAGAAGCACTTGGAACTAGAACCAATGATAGTCGGAAGAAATTTTTTGGTCAAAGTTAATGCAAATATTGGTAATTCTGCTGTAGCTAGCTCTATTGAGGAAGAAGTTTACAAGGTTCAATGGGCAACCATGTGGGGTGCCGACACTGTTATGGATCTGTCTACAGGCAGACACATTCATGAGACGCGTGAGTGGATTTTACGTAACTCTGCTGTGCCAGTGGGAACTGTGCCCATATATCAAGCACTTGAAAAAGTTAACGGAATTGCTGAAAATCTTAGCTGGGAGGTCTTCAGAGACACCCTGATTGAACAAGCAGAGCAGGGAGTAGATTACTTCACAATCCATGCTGGAGTGCTTTTGCGGTACATCCCTTTAACAGCAAAGCGCATGACTGGAATCGTTTCCCGTGGAGGATCCATTCATGCAAAGTGGTGTTTAGCGTATCACAAAGAAAACTTTGCTTATCAGCACTGGGATGAAATACTTGATATTTGTAATCAGTATGATGTGGCTTTGTCAATTGGTGATGGGCTGAGACCTGGGTCCATATATGATGCTAATGACACTGCTCAGTTTGCAGAGCTTTTAACTCAAGGAGAACTGACCCGTAGAGCATGGGACAAGGATGTACAGGTAATCATATAATTAATACTATGCAAGAGCTTCATGCATGATGTGTCAAGTGCATGTGAAGTAGGTAATTTTCCTTGCTGGTCACAATGCTTGAATCCTCAAATAATGTCATTTCTGTTCAACTTGATTTAGACATTTTGATTAATGTCATATCTTTTACCTTTTTAAAAATATATATATATATTAGTGACCTGAGATCTCATTGTTGTGCATTCAGGTGATGAATGAAGGACCGGGACACATTCCAATGCACAAGATCCCTGAAAACATGCAAAAACAGTTGGAGTGGTGTAATGAAGCGCCTTTCTACACTCTTGGTCCATTGACAACTGATATTGCTCCTGGTTATGATCACATCACCTCAGCCATAGGGGCTGCCAACATTGGGGCTCTAGGCACTGCACTTCTCTGTTATGTAACGCCAAAAGAACACCTTGGATTGCCAAATAGGGATGATGTGAAGGCTGGGGTTATAGCATATAAGATAGCTGCTCATGCCGCCGATTTAGCCAAAGGCCACCCACTTGCTCAGACATGGGATGATGCATTAAGCAAGGCAAGATTTGAATTCCGATGGATGGACCAATTTGCATTGTCTTTGGACCCCATGACTGCAATGTCCTTCCATGATGAAACCCTGCCATCAGAAGGTGCAAAAGTTGCACATTTTTGCTCTATGTGTGGTCCCAAGTTCTGCTCGATGAAGATAACAGAGGATGTGCGTAAGTATGCTGAGGAGCATGGTTATGGGAGTGCTGAGGAAGCTCTGCAGCAAGGTATGGATGCTATGAGTGCTGAATTTCTGGCTGCCAAGAAAACTGTTAGTGGGGAACAACACGGTGAAGTTGGTGGAGAAATATATTTGCCAGAAAGCTACATAAGCTCCTCTCAGAATTCAAGGTCAATGTAATCTTATTTTCCTTTTGTTAATGATAAGGTAAAAGGTATAACTTCAAAACGGGCTCAAAAGTAAAGATATAAAGATTTTGATTTTTTAATCCAGCATAGAATCACTCACAAATATATTAATCATTCGCCAAAAGTCATATTTAATTCTTTGGAAAATGCAACATACACTCTTGCTGCTCAATACTTGACAATGAAGAAGGAGAAATGCTGATTGTGACTTCTTTCTTTGTAAATGGTCAATTTGTTTTCATCTGCTCTTGAAAATCTTAGCAGAGGATTCGGGATTGTGTTTTTATCAAATTATTAAATATGTTTAATTGTGTGTTCTGTAATTTCTAAGTAACTCAATGATGCTATCTTGCAGGACCATATAGTGAGAGAAGCAGATGAAAGCTCCTGGAGCCCATATGGATGATTGGCTTGTCAAAATCAGTTATATGCAGTCTTTACTTTCAGCCTTTAGGTGAGTACTTATCAGTGCTTCCCCCCACCCCTTCTCTTTTCGGAGGGGTCAATAAGTTTAAAGACTTTGTTCTTCTTCTTTCAGTGAGCCTCATGTAATAAAATGTTTCTCCTAGATATTCTATCGAAGACACTTTCTTTTCTTTTGCTTTTTATTAACATGAGAAATGCACCAGGGGTGCCTGTATCTGCTTTAACACTAGCCAATTGGCCAGGATACGGGCAGAGCAGGCTGAGAAAGTCCCTTTGAACCTGAACAGGTTAATGCCTGCGTAGGGAGTGTGCTTTTTCCTTTTTTTGTGGTTGAACAGGGAAGGAGCTCCCATTTATGGTTTTGGGCTAGCTGATCCATGTGGGCAGATTCAGCTTCTTGTCCAGCCTCCTGGCTTATCAGTCCAATGGCTGATTCCACTGAAACTAACAAATTGCAAATCAGCCACTGATTAAACAGAACTTTGTTCAGTCTTTCTTCCTTCTGTAGAGTCATAATACACGGGACGTAAAGTATACCTAGAATAAAAATAAATAAACAGATGATTAGAAAGTAGTGTGTAATTCTTAGCCAAAATGGGTTTTTAAAGGAAATGGAACATCTTCCCATGTTTTTTAAGAAGAAAAGGAAACTCTTCTGGCACTGTGCTAGTGCCTGAATCATCAGCTGTTGCTGCGGATTAGAGTGATTGATTAATAATGAAATTTGTACACTATTGGTTGGCCATTTTCGTGCTTCACCTGTGATGCATTACTAAGTAACCTGTTTTAGATACCGACTACGGTATCGACATTTAGAATTGAAGGATGAAATATATCGATGCTGTTTGACGGATATGTTCAAGCAAGATGGTGTAATAAGGCTAGTCGATTCCGATGGTGTAATAAGGCTAGTCGGTTCCAAAGGCTATATAACGGAGCAAATCGATGCTGTTTCTGTTAAGTATTTGATATGGATGGCAAACGAGAAAGGGACAGCTTCGTTTGGTCTCTTTTCTTCTCTACGAAAGAATTAAGTTATTAATATAACCTAATGTCTTTACTATTTCCAAGGAGCTACAAATTTAAGTCAGTCCCATGAAAGCTACCAATCACAGCATCCATCGGACCATGGCATTAAGGCAGTGTAATCACAGCGCAGGTGCACACACCCTACTACTCCCTGCAAACAAGCCGAAACTTCAGGGTCTTTTATTCAAAGACTTCCCTTTTCCAATTCAGAGTAATCCCTGTTAAACTGACCTGATCAATATGTTTTAACATTTTCTTTGCATAAATTTTCATTAGAAAATACCTTATTGATGATGCACCATAAAAATAAATCTCAAATTCTACTGCTACAAACATTTTTTTTTCCCTACGCCCTTGTAATCATGATCAAGTCGAGATTTTACACGATAAATGCATGACAAATAACCAGAAAAGAAAAAGGGCAGCGAAAGTACTCTCTTGGAAACTAAACACCCAAGAGTTGCCAATACATATGACAAGGTGGATGAATACGTACATCTGCATATATTTTTAACATAGAGGAGCAAGTTCAAGAATACAAAAAAGATTGACATACTAATATACCAAAAACTAGGCTTGATCGAGCTACAGCCTGCAACATTACACAATTGTTGGCTTAGGCATTTTAAAGAAAAAAAAAATCTTTATAATCAAGTGTGTCGCAATAAAATGGATCCTAGGTCAATCAAGGCGAAAACTTGCCACAAGACTCTGAATCATTATTCTGCTGCATCACTTTCCTCCCCTGCCTCCCTCGCTGCACCCCAAATTAAAGAACAAAGAAATATTAAACAACAAAAGAAAAATCTTCAAGAGACTCTTCATGCTCCATAGATCAAATCTATGAAACACCCGCAAAACAATTGAAACACATCAATCTTGCAGGTCATGGCAACAAATACAGCTACACACTAGCAAATTTATAGTTGAGTCAGCTTCTAAATGCAAACAAATGGGAAACTGGCTGCCTATCCAAAACACTAATACTTGTTACATGTAACGCAACATATAAACAATCAAATGCAGCAGCAGCAGCAGCGGCGGCGGCGGCGGCTACTGATAAATGCAGCCAATTTAGCATTCAGCAGCACATAACTCAAGCATGTCCTAGTACTTACAAGAAACAATCAAACACTAACCTTCACTCTCTTCTTCTTCTTCATCGCCATCTCCCTCGAACTCGACCCCATACCTGCCATTCAGGAAATCAACAGTTGACGGCGTCAACACCAGCGTCTCCGCATCCAAAATATCAAACAAATTCAATGTCCTCGGCGTTAACATCTTCAAAGTCCCAATATTCCTACTCGATTTCTCCACATTCTCGCTCACCTCCATCACCAAGAACGTCGCTTTCTGCTTCGGGTCCAAACCCCACCTCCTCATCGCCTCAATAAACTCCTTCGTCTTCGGCCTCTCAAACTTCCCATCAAATTCCTCCACCACAATCGTGTTCTCCGCCGCCGCGGCGCTCGCTATCGCCGTCGAAATCGCCAGCCGCTTCTCCTTCTTGTTTATCTTAATCGACCAGTCCCTCGGCTTGGGTCCAAAAACGACGCCTCCTCCGGGCCGAAGTGGGGTCCTGTTCGATCCGCGACGAGCCCTACCCGTTTTCTTTTGAGAGTAGGGTTTCCGTCCCCCACCTCTTACCTCCCCGCGCGTGAGAGTCGACGCGGTGCCGCGTCGCTTGTTCTGCATGTCGGTGATCAACGCCCGGTGGACAACCGCACGCGCTGTGTCGGGTGCGGCCGACTTTAGGTCGAGGTATGTCTCGCCGATTTTTTCGCCTGTGAAGGACAGTATCGGGAGCGGAGAGGCGAGTTGAGATGAGACAATGAGTGGCTTTGGCGGGAGATTTATTAGGGAATTTGGCTTGGCGAGTTGAATGGGCTTTGGAACTTTGTTAGAAGATGAAGTGAGGAATATTGTGGAGGAGAAAAATGAAAGAGATGAAGACGAGGCTGCCATTGTTAAGAGAAATTTTTGGTGAGTGAGCTTTGCTACTACCTACCAGTATCGTTATCCGGATGAGGGTTGCTCAGTCCCCTTAAACGCCGTCGTTCGCACGAAGAGTTGGAGATTAGCAAAGGATGCGTCTGCACTACATTTGAATTTGTACAACTAAGGGTATAATTGTACTTCTGTCTCGTTAGAATGGTACGCTATCAAAACTTAACGAAAATGTAGAGAGTTGTAAGTTTATACGGGTTAAGAGTAAAATTAAATTTTATTAGTTGTAAAATTCTTCAATCATTTCTTGATTATTATTTATTAACATGAATTCTCATTCTTCGCTTAATCGAATGGCGTGAATTATGGGGCGGCAACGACTTTTTAACGAACAATGTCTCAATATACTTCTTGGTTATTCAATTCTACTATTAATACCTACAGATTTAGGTTTTTTTTTCCAAATTTACTTATAAATTTATTTTCTTTTGAATAGTTGAGCTAAGAATGAGTTGGATTGCTAATGAGGATCATTATTCTTTAGGATTCACGAGATATAATAATGAGAATTTGAGGGACTAAATCACAATTGAAGTTACGTATGGGTATTCAAATGTAATTTCTAAAATTAGGCAACAAACGGTACCGTCCTGGTCAAGGAATGTCCCCATTACCAAAAATTCAAAGGTCCCACGGATGCCTTTCTTCGAGTAGTTTTAAGTAACATTATCCACATCACCAATTTCTCTGTTTATCGAAAATCCTTGTACCCCCACGACGCGCGAGGCGCACGTTAGCAATGACCACCGCCGCGTTAAACTCCTCTCACTCCCACATGTCGTCGCCGATCACTCACGATCTCGAAATCACAATAATCTGCGCGAAGCACCTCAAAAACGTCAACTGGCGAAACGGCGGCGATCTCAAACCCTACGTCGTTTTCTACGTCGACCCGGCCTACCGACTCGCCACCCAGTCGGACGACTCCGGCTCCACTCGCCCGGTCTGGAACGAGCGATTCACGCTCCCAATCACTCACTCGGTCCGCGAATCGGTCCTGACGCTCGAGATCTTCCACTCTAAACTCTCCGAAACTCCCAAACCCCTCGTCGGCTCAGTTAAATTCCCCCTCGCACACCTCGTCGACTCGGACTCGTCCGAGCCAACTCAGTACGTCCGCAAGCTCGAGGTTCTCCGCCCCTCCGGACGCCCTCAAGGTAAAATCCGCGTGAAACTCGTGCTGAATGGGCGGCCTTTGCCTCCGCCGAGCCAAGATTACCAAAGTGTCCCTGATTTCGGCCATTATTACTATTCTGCCCCTCCCCCGCCTTTCCCCCCTCCATCGCGTGACTACAGTTACTACCCTTCGTATTACACTCCTCAGCCTCCAGCGCCGCCTCGACCTTTGTTCAGTCGAGCCTCCAGCTACAGTTTGCCAAGTGGCAGCTTGAGTGTCCCTTCAGCTCCGGTCGATTTCTCACCCTCGCAAGATTACAAGCAACCGCCGTTGCCGCCGCAGCCTCGGGCATCCGGCTATGGAGTGCCAAGTGGCAGTGGGCCGTCCGCTCCTGTTGATTACTCGCCATACGATCAGAAATTGCAAAAGCAATTTGGAGGGTTGAGTTTAGAAGAAGAGGTTAATAGAAAGGGGAAGGAGAAAAGGGCTGAGAGTGAATTCACACCAAGGGAGAATTACAGTCATAGCGATTATCGTTACGATTATTGAAGTAATTTTTAGTGATTATAAGGCTTTTAAGTAAATTTTAATAAATTTGTTTTCAAATGATTGAGTTTGGCTTGTGCTTTGATGAATATATTTGTATATATGTTTGTCTTTATTTGTGTCTTATTTTATTCTCTCTTAAAACAGAATAGCTCCAGTTGCATTTTCAAAAACAGCTCTATATTGGATGATTTAGTTCTTGAAGGCTCGTTTGATAGATAGTTCCCGATGAGTTAGGCTCGTTTGATAGATAGTTTCCGATGAGTTAGCCTTGTTTGATAGATAGTTTCCGATGAGTTAGCCTTGTTTGATAGATAGTTTCCGATGAGTTAGCCTTGTTTGATAGATAGTTTCCGATGAGTTAAATAGCATGTTTTAAGGAAAATTTGAGCTTATGTCAGCCATGCTTGAATGCTAATGATTTTGCTGGGGCATTCTAATAATGTGGTCAAATGAGCTGCTGGAGGTGGACCTGTGAATAGCAAACATATGCATTTATGTTTTGTGTTTAAATTGTTATTTTAAAATATTTGTTGTGTACTTATGTGATTTGAATTGTAAAAAGAGCACTTCTTGATGATGAATATTTTGATGATTTCCATGTTCACTTTGTTCACTAAAGTTTGCTACTTGTAATGTGGTCAGCATTTGTACATGTAGCATTCCTGCTTTTTACCTCAGTTGTTGCTGTGCTTAAAGGGGAGTGGGATATTTGTTGGTATTCCTATATAATTGTAAGATGCGCTTCTCTTGTTATAGATTGATGTTGAACTGCTACGTTGATGATGGTATTTTGAAACCTTTAATTGAGTCTATGGGATGCTCGTATATGGATTCTAAAGCTTTTTGGATGATTGTTAAAAGTGTTGTGGATTGTGTTCAATTAGTATTGCGTGGCTTGGAGAGTAGTTTATTAGTGACTTGGTCTGGTCAACCGATGAAGTGATGTAGCTTTGTGACCCAGTTTATAGAAATAAAATCAGTCGGTGCTTTTTTATGTTAATCTATGTACCCATCAGGCCGAAAGTAAAATCACAGAAATCAAACCATGTCTGTGGGGTTTTGAAATTGCTTGCTTGGATAAAACAAGAGGAAAGGATAAATAATTCAACATGATTTAGCATATGGAATTGAAAGAAGATTCAATTATTTGAGTGCGTTGGATAAATACTGATAAATAGTCACCGTGGCGACAGAAATAGTATCTCCATGGTGCCGTTTGTGTAGTCCTTTATTATTTTTATTTTATTTAAACTAACGACATGTCTCTTTTATCAGTATTCATGTTGGATATATGTCTCTTTTTGTTAAAGTTGATTGTCAAAATTTCACCATTCTCTTTGTATTTTCTGTAGATTTTCATCATATCATTTTATATATTCATAATGCAGTCTTCATATCATGTTCTTTTAAGGTTGTGTTTGATTTTAAGATTTTGCTTCGCGGATGCAGGGGCATCTTTCCTTTACAATTGATTGTCTGTTTATGCTAATTTCTTTGGGAAATCCAGGAAGAACTACTAATCTCTGAAATTGACCTCAAGTGAGTTCATCCGGACAAGACTAGATCTGAGTTGAAAATAGTTGCTATCCTCCGATATATCATATTCAATGCACCCTAGATTGGTAAAATGCTTGATGGGTCATCTCATCATCTTCATCACCAGCTCATGACACCTAGATCAGGGGACACTTTCTATTTCAGTTCTGGTTGTTTCCGTGTTTCTGGTAAAGGAAATCAATGCGTCTATTGGTTTGAATGTTATGAGAGGAAGTTTCTCTGCTAAAACGCTGATATTAAGTAATAGGCATATCGCAAGGGATCTAGTCATCTCTTTTTCTTGTGCATGGTTATGTTATATTCCAAATGAACTATTTTTATATTTTCTAGTAAATGCAAGAAATGCTGTCTTTGTAATCTTTCCCTTGCTGCGTAATGTTCAATTATTTCTTTTCTATTAATTGATCGTTTGTTTCATTCGGGCATGATCATTATTTATTCTAATTTAGAGGAACAGAATCCTTTGAGCGTAGTATGTGGGATTGTATGCACGTTTCCTATAACAAATTAAATAGAAATGTGATGGTGATCGTATGTGTCTTGAAAATGGATCATATTATTCTCGAAAATTATATTTAGTAGCAATTTCAAATATTATTTTCATCATAACTACTTTAATAGTATTTACTCATAATGAATTAAGCTACTCATGTTCTACAGAGATTTTTTTTTTTTTTCAAAGATTTAGTTCTGCGTGTTGTGCTATTATTTTTCAACTCTGCTGCCTCAATCAGCTACCCGAATTTTATTTAGGAAAGCTCATGTCAAATTGGACATGAATGTGTTGATAAAAGTATAATATAACGTTAACTTAGTGCCATTTTTCATTAGAACTGTTTTTGTAGTAGTGCCGTCAAATTATAATAGTAAGTGTAAATTTAATATTTATTTCGTCAAATTATAATAGTAAGTGTAAATTTAATATTTATTTCGATCATTATATAATACTTTTTAAATAGCCGGATTAAAAAAAAAATTAAATTGAATGTAATTAAATTATAATTTGTGCAGTGAATTTATTTCTTAGTTTTTCCTTTAAATTTATACAATAATACTTTGTAATGCCACAATTAAACTTAAACTGAGGAAGCAATTCAAAAACCTAAGAGTAACGCTAAAGAGAGAATAATCGGTCAGATAAATCGATTTTAATTTCGAGTTAGCTAGTTGAAGTCAATCAAGTACTTACTAACTTGGCGCCAGGCCTGAGGCGCCCCTTGTTTCCGAGCGTCGACGGCGCTGTTTTGTTCGCCTACTCTTGCGATTATAATGATAATAATTTATTAATTAACAACGAGGCTCCTCTCCTAATTAAATTCAAGATCTAAAGGCCTAAAATCTCTCTGAACCCAATTCTCGTTAACATAATTATTTGATTCCATCTCTGCAAAAGAATTGATACCGGCCCCCCAAATATGGCGAGCGAAAATTGCAAAATTTATCACGAGAGGCAAAAATTACAGTTCTGCCTCTTGCACTCACTCAATAATCTCTTTCAGGTAATACCCATTTCTCGTTTCTCCGGTTCTATTACAATTTTACTTGTTTGTTCCGTTATTTTGATGAGAATTTGTTATGGGTTTGTGATGAATACGTTGCTATGTTATAATTCAGCAAGAAGGTGCATTTACGCGAGCAAGCTTGAATGAAATTGCTGAGAAACTCGTGCTTGATTATCCAAATAAGCAAACGTGGACTCCCTTATCTGTGGTCTTTAAGCCTCACCATAATGCATTGACTGGAAATTACGATATAAATGTGCTTATTGCTGCTCTTGAAGGAAGAGGAAAGAGTGTCGTGTGGCATGATCGTCGAAATGAGGCATCGGCAATTGATCTTGATGGCGGGGAAAATTGTTTGATGGGTATTGTGATTAATGTTCCAGTTACGCGGTATGCTGGGCTTTGGAAGAGTAGACATTGGGTTGCATTGCGAAAGATTGACGGGGTTTGGTATAATTTGGATAGTGATTTTCATGCTCCTCAGTGTTTTAAAGATAGCAAAGAAGTTAGGGAGTTCTTAGATTATATTATTGGTCTTGGTGGGGAGGTTTTGCTTGTTAAGAATGATAAGGAGTGAGCATTTGTTTTCTCTGATTGTCTTCTGCAACCAGCTTGCTTGTGCATATTATGTGAACAGATTCCATTGTACATGTCAGCTGTAGATGATCATGCCTTGAAAGGGGTGGTTGAATGAAGATGTACCTAACATCTTCAAGATCTCTGAGGAAGAATCTGTTTACACTCCTGGTGGACTATTATGATCAGTCTGAAAATCTCCCAAATTGATGTAACTTATACTAGAATGTTGCTTCTTATGATCAGTCAGTCATACACATGTTGCACAAGATTTGATCAGTTGACAGAGTGTGAACTTGCTTATTCTAGTATAATTTGGCTGGTAGTTTTCTGAGCTTCTGTGATCGGTAGTTGATTTAATTGTTAAAAAATGTTGTAAAATTTAAACTTTCTCGGTAAGTAACATTGTTTGGATTTCTTTGTTGTCCATTTAAATTGAGCACGAGAGACAGCAGGGTATAATCTTGCAAACACTTATAATTGAGTACTTAATATGCAACTGTTTGAGATAAGATTTCCAGATGAAGTCTTTCCATCACTAGTCCACCTTTGCATGATTACATTAACTCCAGGTTGTGATATCCTGTTTTTTACTCAAAATTGAGGGCAGAATAGTGTGCTTCATTGATTGGTGCGGGTGCTTGTCTTGCAAGTTTAATTTGTTGAAATGGAAAGATGGGAAGAGAGATTCATGCTTTTAGTCTTCACCATGGAGGGGTAAGTAATGTCATTTAGAATACCAAATACTTAGAAGGAACTAATGTAGTTAGATACTGTGTTCGTATTTTTTTTTTTTTTTTTAAATATTGCAGTGATGAAAGTGATCGAAAATTTGCGTGGTAAAATTGAAAAGTAGGTATGCATTATTTGACTGAATAATTGGGCTATTTTTAGGCTCTCACATCTTATTGGAAAAGAAACTAATTTTTGGAAGGACCATACAAGTCTTTACTAGCCTAGCCTGTCTAAACATTATATTGTGAGCGTGCACCCGCCAACCCAGTGCACAAGGGTTGTGAGACTGAGACCCTTAATTTAGTTTTTCAAGCTAAGTGTTGAAAGTGCTGGCTTCCTATAGCTTACTTTTCTGTCAGCATGTTTCTGGTCATACATGTATGACTTGATAGGGGTTTACATCTTTGCTGTTCCACAAATATGAGGTATGCTTGATATTTAATTCTGTTGCGATTATTGGGAATGCCACGTCTTCCAGATAGTATCAGTTCTGTTGATGACTTATTCTGAAATGATTCACTTAGGAAGCAAGATGAAATGAATACATTGAATGATTGATACGCAATTACGTTGTAACTTTCTTTGAGCAAAATATGAGCTTTTGAAGTTAACTTTCTGTAAGCTAGTGTTAATGTTGTTGTTTTTCTTATGGATTTTAGATCAATCAGTGTGACCATAATGCAACTTTTGTCATATCAGATCAAACGTTTTTCATTTTTATGTAGCTATAGGAATATAGATTTAGCCTTAGGGATCCTGTCCTGAGGTTCAGGGTTGGAACCTGAAGTTGCTCTTTATGTCTTGAAGTTGCTTGTTTTTTGAACTGTTCAATATTCTTTATGCTCATCGTTTGACATCTATTTTGTTTTTTTTTTGGGTTAAGTAACACATAGTTGATTTATAAGCTTATGTGTCAAAATTATTTTTTATGCTCATCGTTTGACATCTATTTTGTTTTTTTTTTTTTGGGGTTAAGTAGCACATAGTTGATTTATAAGCTTAATGTGTCAAAATTGTTTAAACTTTTCCAAGATTCAAAAAGGTTTTAATTATTATATACATTTGAATGACAACCAAAACAGATTTTACCGAAAGGGTGCTTCACCTAGAACCTCCTTTTACAAGGAATGGATCAAAAAGAAAGATGTTGATCAGTTGACAATACTGTGTGAGGACCGCTACTGGAAAAATTATTATAGCTAGGGATCAAAAGCATCCGAAAAAGCAGGAATTTGATAACAGATTGATACTGTTGTCTTCTCCTGTTTCCACTTTAAATTTCTTTTAGGGCTTGGCTTTCTTTTGCTAATTTTCTTTTGAGTTCTTTCCTGCTAGATATAATGTATTTTTATTAGAGAGTACTGCACAGACTATTCTTTTGTTCACACTTAAGAAATTGATTGTCCCACCACAAAATGGAAACAATCATAGCAGGCCATTTTTCATTTGTAGTTATGCAAATGAGCATCTTGGTATTCTATTCACAAAGCAAGTATTTTTATATTCTTACACAGAGATGAACAATGAGAAAGTAGAAAAGATCATCAGTCAAATATTCTTTATTGCAACATTTTGGTCTGCTCACTCCTCGCTTGGGAATGTAAGAGAGTTGTTAGCGGCTTGATATCACACTCTTTCGTCAACTTTAAATTTGTTTGGTGAGGAAGCAACTTACAGATAATTTAAGAACACTTAAAATTACAAAGGACGGTAAAAAATGTAATAAGTTTTTATGACGTTAATCCTCCAACGCTCAAATTAATTTATGAAAATAAAAACAAAATGACGATGGATGATGAATATAGGTGATGAAATGGATGTTGAATATTCAAAATCATAATGTAAATATTAGGATGATCATGACGGTAGTGATGGTGATGAGGTTTTTTCCATCTTAATTCTTTGTTCTGACCGTTCATGCCTCCTCCTCCTAGGTCTATTGTGTTGGCCTTCACTGATTCACTAGGCTTTGGTAGGGGTAGTTTGTCCATTGCAAGAATGGGTGGTTAAGAAAGATGAGAAGTGGTTTTTGGCAAATTCCCACCCCCCACCCCAACAATCCCTTTCTCTTTATCAATTAGTTCCTCTGTCTTTTCATCCCCAAACAACAGTTCACTAATTTCTAGTGTCGCGAGTGTAGTGAATCAAGACTAGAAATTTTATAAGTTTAAAGTGACTTCGAGGTATCTTTGTTGAGTCGGCTTAGGGTTGCTAAAATTAATCTCGCCATAGCCTAAAAAGTTGAGTAAGTTTTAAGTTTTATACCTCACCTCCAGGCATTTTAAATTTATAAACCTTAATTATTAATTTAAGCAATTTTAAGCAACTCTTATTAATTTAAGGTTTTTATGCCTTACCAGGAGTAAGTTTCAAGACTTTTAACTTTTTTTTTTACTTAAACAACTCTTATTAGTTAAAGATTGTATGCCTCATTTAAAATAAGCTTTAAGGCTTTTAATTTTTTATTGACTCAAGTAACTTTAAACAACTCTTATCAGTTTAAGATTTTATTTCTTATTTAGAGTAGGTTTAAAGGCTTTTAAATTTTTATTAACTCAATTTGCTTTTTCTTGTGCCTTGTAAAATATTAGTAAATTTCATCTATAAACTTTGCTGAAATATTTTGGTCTGCTCACTCCTCGTTTGAAGAATGTGAGAGAGCTGTATTTAGTAATCCTGTTGATAGCAAATTAGCAATTCTTTATGTGATTGACAACTAAAGCAAACAGTAATTCTTGTGCTTTGTGTAAACCCTTCAACATTACGTTCTCTTATTGCTATTCACATCACTGTTTCCAGCTTGCACTGTATTAAATCTAGAAGTCAGTTACCACTAGTTCCCATTTTTCACTAAAAGTTAATTCTAGCTTAGATGCTAAAATCTAATTATTTCGGTTTGATTACTAACACTTTTAAGCATTTTACTTTATGTGAAGTGTTAGATCAAAGATAGATCATGTTCTTTTTCACTGCCTCTCTTAGCCCTTTTAGCTTACTGTTTTAGCTTTCCCTCCTTCTATAAATTTGTCAAGGCCTTTGCATTCTTACATTCACTAGAACTTCGCACCCCTATTTTCCACTTACTGCCCTTCATTTTGCCCTCTTCTGGAGCTCTCTCTTCTCTATCTCTCTGTCTATCTTAATCGGTCTTTGCAGAAGATGTCAGCAAAAGAGAGTAGCCAAGTGAGTAGCAAAGCAGGCATAAGCATAGCCCAGAAGCAGAACTCTATTAACAGAGTTGTCGGGACCGTGAAAGCCACGGAGTCTTGCGAAACAAAAGGGAGAAACCAAGTGAGCTGCATTCCCAGCACTAAAAAGGAGAACAAAATCAACAAAAGAAACTGTATTAACAAAGTTGCGGCGAAGAAGAAGAGGTCTGGTGGGGGCTGTGGAATCAGGCTACCAAAAAGATCAGAGGTCTCACCAGTTAGATTTTTCAAGCATCTTAGCAGAAGGATGGCAAGAGGTCTGTGCTTTGCATACTTTAAGAAGAGACATTCAGCTACAGTTTCAGCCACTGTCTCTTCATCAGGAAGATCAAAGCCGTCTGTGATTCCTGTTGATTCTCATAGAAGTGAAGCCATTGAAGATTGCATCGAGTTCATCAACTCTTCTTCTTCTCTACCAAGATCAAACTCTGTTTCTACAAATGCTTCTTAAAACTTTATTGTGTCGTCATAACGTGTCTCAAAGTCCTCTTGTAAACCATAATGTTGTGTTCTGGTTTCAGTGCTAAAATAGTAAGTAAAACGGTTTGTTTCCATCTCTCTCTTATTAGTAGAAAGTGAATTCAACTCTTCATTCATTATTATTAACTAACCATGAAAATGATGAACCTGTTGCAAGTTGCACGGTTGCTCTGGTAGTTCCCAATTCCCATGGACTTAGCGCCAGTGACAAATCACGTGATCTTGTCTACGGTGGGTTTAGGGGGAAGGGGGAAAAAAACAAAAAGGCTTTGTTTTCGTCAATGCTTTACGTCAATATTGTCCAAAGGAAATTGCCCAACTTGTTCGCTTGAGTAATCAAGAAAGCGTTTTTGCCTATTCCTTGCGCTGGTAAATGTACAGTAATGTCAATGGCTGTTGCTATTATTTCCCCACTAAGTTAATGGCTGTTACTGTTCATCTACAATATAACTGTCTCCAGTAATAACAATGGTCCATGGATTTAGTCTATTCAACTTTTAGTAAATCCACCACTTCGTGCCACCCTGGTTATTGTATCAAGCATTAACCCACCCCTATTTCTCTGTGACAAAAGTAAAAAGTTTGCAAGGACCTGATGAATTACAGTAATTAAGACGTGCAGCGTGATTTATGATGGATACAGCTGCTTCTCTGCATCATTTCTGAGAATTCATCTGGCATAGTAGATTGCAAAATTGATCTAAGCATACGCATAAGCCTCAGAAGTGAGCTTCTCAAAAATCACTGTGCCACATTAAAAACTTGGCTGTATAAGCAGTAATAACAACATGACTAATCGCCTACTTTTACTTAGCCGCTAATATTTACTAATTACTCACTTGCTATTCCTCACAGGCCACAGCAGCAACTATGAATTTAAGTTAAAAAGTTACTTGACAACTCGAATATACCCATATGCTCATTTAGAGATGACAGCCGACTTAAAATAAAAATGCTCAGTTTAAAAGAGAAGGAAGTTTGATGACAACTTAATTAAGGTTCAAGAATGACCAAAAGCAATAAACGTACAGCACATTCATTTCGATGATCATGGGAGATCAAAAAAATGAAAGAGACATATAAAATAGTACTTTTTTTTTTGTGGAAAAAAAAATCATTTCTTGGCAAAGAGATCCCCAAGTCCAAACCCACCCTTCTTCTTCTGAGGCTGAGGCACAGACGCGGAGTTCTTGCGGCCATTTGTTGTGCCACGTCCACTTGGAGGACTCTTGTCTTCAACTTTCTTCAAAATTGGATCAGTTTCATAAAACTGATCTTGTTTCTGCATACCCCCAAGAATCCAATCAAGCAAACTCTTCTCTTCTTTGCTACCACCAGCTTCCTTTGCTGCTGTTGCTGCATACACTCTCACTGTTGCTGGTGCAAAGCTTATTATGGGAAGTGATGCCATCACTGCTTTTTCTGCTTTTTCTTTTCAATTGGTTTAAAATGGGGAGAATGATTACGGTCCTTGTAATGTTCTATATATATTTTTATTTTATTTTTTGAGGGGACGTGATGATGAAATGTGAGCCGTTCGATTGGGGCTTGGATTGTGAATGGGAGGAATTGGAAGTGCTTGTAGCACGAGCTCTCCACAGGTGCCTTATCTTCTCCACTCTTGGCCTTTTAAGCATATTTTTTATTTCATCGGTTTTTTTTTTTCATTTAAACGTTTTTATTTTGAGAGGAGGAAACAAAATTGAGGGATGAAAGATCATCTTGAGTGGATATGGATATGGGTTTGCCACGTGGTAGGTTGGCAATCCATGCGCCTCCTTTTGCCCTTTTTTATTATTATTTTTGAACTGATGCTGAGCAAACAAAATTTTTAAAAACGACACATGATCAAAATTCCCCTGTGAGCAAATATAATCACGATAAATAATAAATAAATCTTGATTGTGTATTAAGAAAAATGTTTAACATGTGTAAAAAAAAAAATCTTAAAACAGATATACTGTTATGAGAGGACTCTTAACTACGTGTGAAAATATTAATTAAACTTAATTAGTAAAATGTTGGAAACAAAAAATCTTGGAAAACTAAGGAATATAAAACGAATTTAGAATTCTACTTTAAAACAAAAGATAAATTACCTCATTTTTGGCCCAACCAAAGCCTATTAATTTCAAAACAGAGTTTGAAACAAAAATATTCCTACTAATACACACACGCTATTGGAAGGTTATCTTTTTTTTTTTTTTTTTTTTTTTACATGAATTAGTCATAACAAAATCTTATATAAATCATGTATTTATTACGACTAACGAGCGTTGCTAAATTATAGCTGTCGTAACTTACAGCCCCTTCAAATTAATGTGAACGGTTATAAGAAGCGATGAGACCCACATAATTTTTGAAGTTGTAACTTAACAAAATCCACAATTGACATTAACAAGCCTTAAATCTTGCATCTCACGTGAACTTGACAATAGAGAGCTTATTCATCAAGGTTGGGATCGGGGTTGTTTCGGAAACTCATTCGGAGAGCATTTTGCCATGGCCTCTGTAGAATAAGTTCCCTCCGGAAAAAAATTTCGCCATTTTTGTGGTAAGTGGGTAAAATGGAACTAATGTATGAATCTGATAGAGACTGCTGTAGGCGTTGCATTTTGTGATAGACAATATGAGTAAATATCAATCCTCTCCAAAAACAGGTTCAAGCCTTCCAAGGGATAAAAGAGGAAAACAGGACAAAAAGAAATGATGATGTAGAATTGTAAATTGAGATGAATATATATATATATATTTTTTTTAAGTATGTCATACACAGATGTTACTGATATTACATCAGACATTATAATCATATTATATAATTGAGATCACCGTCATACATTGACACATTGAATCACTTCTCCATATATTTTAAATTCTTTCTAATATTAGAAGGTTGTCTACTCTACTCACATTTTGTAAAGATAGACTGTCTCTACTCAATTATGTTGATAATTGAGGGAGTACTAAAATTAACTTTCATAAAACTTTTATGAAAATTCAAATCCTTACACTTAATATTGTAAGTGTAAATCCTCTCCTATTGAACCAAAGACCGATTGGTATCTTGAGATGAAGATTGAAGAGTGCTTGATGCGCTCTCTGGAAATGCAAGCAAATACTATCTAATTGCTTGGTAGCCTGCCATCTACTGGGGACTATATTATACAAACAAAAAATAAAGCCCAGACTAGACTTCGCGTGAGTCACTGTTAGAGACCCATCATTCTTCTTCGCATGCTTCTACAAATCTGCTCGTAGCCTCGTAGAGTAGGTAACTCATGCCACTCAAGCATTTGTAGATCATAGCCCAGAGTAGGCAATACTAATTCACCCCACTGAAACTTCATTTCCCCTTCGCCATCGCCCGCGTTTTGGATCCACCGTCAAACTACTTAGGGCCCGTTCGGTACCCTTTTCCAAGCAGCGTTTTCATTTTCATTTTCATAATACACATATAATAGATGTTCGGTGAATTAACTTCCATCGTATTCGTAAGCACTGTTCAGCGCTTCTGCTGCCAGCCTATCCTATTCGTAATTCGTATTCGGTTTGCCTCTTGACATTAATTAATCCATTTAATATCTAAATAACATTAATTTTGTTGGGTTTTTTTTGGGTTATTTCTGAATTCCTAAACGACTGGTGCTTCTCACACCCCTTTTTAAAATTCTTACCAAACCCAACGTCTGTAATTCATCATAATTCTATTGCTGAAGGAAATTACACGAAAAGACGAATATAAACTTAACTTAAATTAAAAATATTTTTACACTTACAAATCATGAACTCTCCTGTGTTTAAATCATATAAGTAACTATTTTAAAATCAAAATAATTTTGAGGCAGTAAAGTAACGAATTTTATAATCATAATATTTTTAGAATGGGGCTATTTGAACCCGTAAAAATATTATTTATACGCGCTTTTTAATAAACTTTTATACTACTAAAATATCTCTATAATATTTTACTATTAAGTACATATCTATTGATTTATGAATAAGATAGAATAAAATTATTTCTTATCTTTCTACGCACCAACCATAAACCTTAATTCTCCTTCTTGTAAACAATATCACCATCATCTCTTTAGATTTCTTTTTTGGTCTCTGCTTTACTTTGCTTATGGAATGACCACATAATTAATTATAACAACCCTAAATCCATTAAGGGTCAGCACGACTACTCCAAACGCATCCTAAATCTTTCATGAGATTAAATATTGTGGTTATTGCCGTAATAATTGCCATACGATACTTTTCCTCAATGCTATGTTAGATTTTTCGTCATTTCAATGGCCTACAGCAAGCTGAAAATAGTATTATGATTTGGTACATGGAATTAACCAAAGTTTCCAAACAAATAAAAAGAACGGAGAACAGAGAGAAGAGGATAAGAATGAACGAAGGAAAAAAAAAAGAAAAGGAAGAAGAAGAAAAAGAATGGCTGGTAAACCTAAAATATCATAACACATATCTAGTTAGGGTTAATTTAGGGATACTGAAGGTTTTACATTGTAAAAGTTTTAAATAGTGCATAAATTAAGAAAGTGGATGTTGAGAGAAATTTAGTGTATTCAAACACCCTCACCCATATTTTTATTATAAAAAAATTACCTTTAATATTTAATTAAACTCCATTGTAACATTTTTATCTTTTTTATATAATTTTCATCAAAATAAAAGTTATACATGTGATGAGTGGGTTTTCATAGAGCTTTAAACTTTAAACGGATGCTAGAGCTTCCCCTTCCTAAACAAAGCCCATTGATCTAATTTGATTCATCTGCTTAGGTTTCGACCCATGGGATAATACCCATTAACTGTACACTCCATTATCAAAATTCAAAACTTAAACTTTTACTTTACAAAACTCTCATAATTCCCACACTAACTTTAATGGAATTAATTTTCTTATTTTAATATTTTCTCTCCTCAATATTTTCATTTTGTCATGAGCAGAACCCAGTGAATAAAAATAAATGCCAAGAGTTATAGAATGCATATCAATAATGGGAATCATATTAACATGAATTCTTTAATTAAGACCAACACTGCAAGTAAATATTTATAGTAATAATCGAAACCAACAGCTATTGATATTATTGAAAAATTAATAATTTTCATTATATATCTAAATACTAAGTGTACATTAAAATTATATAATGTAACAAAAAAAAAACATTAACTATATAGAACATAAAAATTAATTCATTTCCACATTTATTATACGAGTGATGACAGAACTACAAATTTTTATATAAATTTATTTTGTACAAATTGATGTGACTTAAGTTCATTGGTTGAATGAAAATACAAAATGATAAAAATAAATTATACGTGTCAGGAGCTGTTTAACCAATCCAATTAATTTATCCCGCATCAGCTTATACAAGAATTTATTGTTCTATCTTTATTCTTATCATACATTATGGTTAGTGAATAATAGATATTTTTATTATTATCGATCTAATAACAAACCGTATAAATTGGAATATATTAATGCAAATGTGAAAATAGCTATTTATAAAGATGACCTTCTTAACCCACTCTGGGCAGAATGAATCCAGATTGGCTTGGCTTACGAAAAAGCTGTGATGAAAGTCAATGCCGTCTGCCTGCCTTCTTACTTAACATAAGAATAATTACTTAAATGTCATTTTGACATTTAAATGCATATACCGAATTGAATAGAGGAAGAATAATTACTTAAATGTCATTTTGTCATCTTGTTTGCTAATATTGCTGCATTATTACAACTTGTAATTAATAATTAATGTTGGTTGCTCTGCCATGTGTGCTATCTATATAAACAAATGGGCATGCAGGCTGCAGCGAACAATGATAACTGGACAATAGGGAATTGAATAACGTCGTTCGATACGTACTCTCCCGCACAAAATGGCGGCGATGGCGTTCCTTATTCTTTGAGAACAAATTGCTTTGCGGTTGCTCAAATGACATTGGCTTCGATGAAATATGTGGTTAATAATATGTTTTAATCTGTTTATTGAACCTGTAATAAGGCGATACATGTGCTTTAATTTTATTAAGCGTTATTATCATATAGTTGCTTTTTTAGGGTTACAATATCGTCTCGGTTATTTTTTAATGTGAGGATTTAGTTTTGTTGAGTTGTGTCTAGTATTGATTAGTTAAGTATTGATTTAGTTGTGTCTAGTTTTAATGTGTCTAGTATTGATTTAGTTTTTTAATGTGAGGATTTTGTCTTGTGAAGCCCGTTATTATCATATATATTTCTGTACTTATTTCTTTTTCTCACGTACGAATTGTTAGACATAAAATATGAAATAAATTCGACCTCCTTTTCATCAATTTTGAGAGATTAATTAGAAGTGTATGTTTGCTCCTCCAAATTTTCTATATAGAGTAAACTGAAACTTGATTATAAAAGACAGTGTAATGCCTGGAAA